>NW_026877152.1:0-21482 GCF_032173495.1 Musca vetustissima | reverse complement strand
TTTTTTTTAATTTCGGCAAAAAACATTAATTTAGAGCCGCAAAATCAGTTATTTCGACCCCTGTGAATCGCATTAAATTAAGCCAGCTTAGAGTGTGGTAACACCCTTTTTACCCAGTAATAACATTTAGGCTAAATGCGACGTTTCAATTGAAAACATTACATTGCCAATTTAAGTTATTAGAAAATTGAAAGGTTTGGCAAACCCTTAAAATTTAGTAATACCATTGGGATAAAAGCCTATATAAAAATTTTTATGTACCTTACCTTTAATCAACATATGTTTTATCTATAAAAATTTCGTAAGCTATATTTTACCAAAGAATATCCCTTAATGCATTCGTAGTCTCCTTTGAGAGTTGGTTAAATAAATGTATGTGCATGTGTCACAGTATATGTATATATGGCTTTGCATTCATAGCCATAATAATTTATTGATGTATTATTTAATGACTGTTCTTGAAATTAGAAATTCTTGTGTGCGGTATTCCGCACTTTGCTGTTTGCTCTCATGTTTCACTTAGTTTTATGTCTTGTAAGTTTATGTTCACAGAGATACGTGACTGTTGAAATATCCAACTTAAATAAGATTGATGAAGCTTCTGTTGCTCGTTTTTTGTTTTCTATCATGCTGGTTGTGAGTTACAATTGTGAATATTATATTGGGGTGGAACGCAAAACATTTTTTTCTATGTTGAAGTTCGCTGCCGAAGTATGTATAGAGGGGTAACTCTATGTAAGGGTGACACAAATCCTCTGAGTAGACTATTTTCAGTACACTATTTTCTTTCAGATTGTCTACCAAATACATTTTGTCCATTTTGGAAAGAAATTTTACACAGCGATCTGGTCTTAGATATAAAATTTTGCCCAATTTGCCCAACTGACATGACATTTTTTCTGCTTGACTTTGTTCCTTTCAATCATCCTCCCTAATAAGTATATTATATATCCCCCTAGCAGTTACATTCTATTGAATCTTATGTGTGTGTATTCCGCTATTCACACATACATACCCACTCTAGATCATAGCAATGCCAAAGGTCGTCCATTTCACTGTACGATTGGGGCTAAAGAGCATCAAATAATTCTATACACGTGATACAATTTGGTATTAATTGTTACCAAAAATCGTGCCCTTCTTATCATCATTAACCGAAAAAAAGACAAATGAATAGTATTACGGGCAACAGGGCAACTTTTTTGGATGATGGTGTTAAGAAAGATTGACAAAGCTTGGTTTCAAATTAATATTATATATCCCACATCATGTCACACAGTAATCTAATTAACGAAGAATATACACATGTGAATGGATATACGTATAAGTATGTATGTATTAAATAAAAAATTGTTAAGGCTATGTTGGTGTTGTCAGAAGTACTATTTGGTATCAAAGATTTTTAACATTTGTCCAATGACAGAAAAACAGTAAGGAAAGTCGGACTGGGGCGACTATATGATACCAACTATATGTATATTCTACATATGCATCCTAACATGAAATTGAACGAACTCAAACATGGGCAATTTATCTATAAGTGAACTGACTAACATCAATTCATACACATGCCTTTCTACAACCTAGCTAAATTTCATTTCATTCGGGCAGATTTACAGTCGTTTGGATAGAATGAGACCAATCGATGTAAAGCAAACTTGATACACACTCTTAGTTATGCCGCCCTATTCAAAATTTAATGTCAGTCAGTCACTCGTTCGAAATATATATTGAAGCTATGTCTGCATCTGCACCATTACCAACTAAACGCAATAACGCCATTCTAATCTCAATTTGATACGTTACGAAAAATTTCGTGTCAATTGGAAAATTATTTGGAGTTTGGCGTGCCATTTACCTAAAATCGGACGAGCTAGATGTTATTATGAACCGATTTCAACGACACTTGCAAGAGATTAACTTATATTAACTTCAGTACATTGTACTAAATTGTATATCAATCGGACAAACTTTACGTCTTTAGTGCACAATTTATATGCAGTCGGAAAAAAATATATATGGTAGCTATATCTAAATCTGAACCGATTTTCACGAAACTTAACACACATCATTACACACATATAGTAATTCAGTACGCCATTCAAAATTTGTTTCCAATCGAAAAATATATAGGGACATCGGTGCACCATTTCCATTAAATCGGACGAAAGTATATATGGCAGCTATATCTAGATCTGAACCGATTTTCAAGAAAATTAACACACATCGTTCAGTGCGCTATGCCAAACTTCGAAAGATATAGAAGGCCTTTGTGCACTATATAAATTAAATCTGAAGGACGTATATGTGGGAGCCATATCTAAATCGGAACCGATTTTTTCGAAGTTTAACAAACATCGTTCTATACTTAATGCAGTACGATGTGCCAAAACTATACATGGAAGATGTATCTAAATCTGAACGGATTTGCACCGATTTCAATAGGGTTTGTCGTTGTCGTTAAATGAACTGTGGGAAATTTCACCAAAATAGGATCATTATATCGTCCTTTTAGCAGGGACAGACAGACGGGCGGACATTCATAAATCGGCTCAGAAAATAATTCTATATATATATATATATATTGCATTCTTGACCAAATATTTATTAAGGGAACCCCCCCCCCCCATTCACGATTTTAATTTTTCAAGATTTTCAATGGGCTGGTAAATCAATACCAATGCTTGTTAAGGTTTGTAACTTTGCATATATATATTTGAAGATTTAAAAAGGAAGAAAAATAATTTACAAAAAGTTTTTGTTGTTGTTTTTTGTGATCAAAGAAAAGTCCTTATTTTTGATGGCGGGCATAATAATTCCTCACTGCAACATCGGAATCTGAAAATTCCAACGGTTTTAGAAAGAGTACATGTCTGGCTCTCGTATGAACTGGGACTATTAACTCCGCTCTAAAATTAACAAAATGGCGGACCTTTGAAAAAATATTTTTTGGAAAATCGCCGATTTTTGACCAAAAACCAAGTTAAAAAATAAAGAAGATCTTCACCGATTGCTTTTATCCTAGTTTACTCACAGAGAAACGTGCAGAAATTTGGAATCGACTGGGTTATTAGTTTTTGAGTTATCGCGCCCACCATTCGCAAAAGAGAACAAGTAAAGATTTACTTAAGTTCGGCCGGAAAATAGTGCAAGGATATTCAAAACGACGCGAGACGGTTGAAAAACATATATGAAATTCTCAAAAGAACATCACATTGGGAGCTCTGGCTGGTGAACAGATTTGTCACCCAATGCCAAATTCAATGCTAAATTGCAACCAATACAATGCAAAAAGTAAGGAAAGTAGTAAAGACGGACGGGGCCGACTATATGATACCCTTCGCCACTATGGGTATATTAAACAGGACTATTGACATGAAATTGGATGAAATAATATATGTGATAATGTGAATCGAAGGATATATATGGACTTAGGTGCACCATTTAAATGAAATCGGACGATACTATATATGGGAGCTATATCTAGATCAGGTACGATTTTCATGAAACTTGGCAGACATCATTCCAGGCTCAATTAAGTACGTTGTGCCAAATTTCGTGCAAATCGAAGGATATATAGGGACTTTGGTGCACAATTTACAGGAAATCGGACGAAACTATATATGGTAGCTATATCTATATCTTTACCTATTTTCACGAAACTTGGCAGACATCTTTCTAGACTCAATTCAGTACGTTATGCCAAATTTCGTGCAAATTGCAAGATATATGTGGTGCCCCATTTACATGAAATCGAACGAAACTATATATGGGAGCTATATCTAAATCTGGACCGATTTTCACGAAACAAGGCAGACATCACTCTAGGCTCAATTCAGTACGTTATGTCAAATTTCGTGCAAATCGAAAGATATATAGGGACTTTGGGGCACAATTTACATGAAATCGGACGAAAATATATGGGAGCTATATCTAAATCTGGACCGATTTTTTCGAAACTTGGCAGACATCATTCTAGGCTCAATTCAGTGCGTCATGCCAAATTTCGTGCAAATCGAAAGATATATAGGGACTTTGGGGCAACATTTACATGAAATCGGACGAAACTATATATGGGAGCTATATCTAAATCTGGACCGATTTTTTCGAAACTTGGCATACATCATTCTAGGCTCAATTCAGTGCGTCATGCCAAATTTCGTGCAAATCCAAAGATATATAGGGACTTTGAGGCAACATTTACATGAAATCGGACGAAACTATATATGGGAGCTATATGTAAATCTGGACCGATTTTCACGAAACTTGGCAGACATCATTCTAGACCTAAATTATTAGCCTGTACCAAATTTCGTGGAACCGATTTTTCCCAATTTCAATAGGGTTCGTCCTTGGGCCGAATAAGTGACCTATGCCAAATTTCATCCAATTCGGATCATAAATGCGACCTGTACTTTGTTTACAATTTAACACCAACAGACGGACAGACGGACGGACGGAAGGACATGCATAAATCGACTTAAAAAGTGATTCTATGCATATTCTCAAAAGGAACCATGTGTCTATCTCGTTTCCTTTTGCCTGTTACAAACATATGCACAAAGACATAATACCCTGTACCACTGTGTGGTGAAGGGTATAAAAATCCACGCCTTAAAAAATATTGTTAAAAAATCCACGCCTTAAAAAATATTTTTAAAAATCCACGCCTTAAAAAATATTTTTAAAAAATCCACGCCTTAAAAAATATTTTTAAAAAATCCACGCCTTAAAAAATATTTTTAAAAAATCCATCACTCTAGGCTCATTTCGTGCAAATCGAAAGATATATAGGGACTTTTGGGCACAATTTACATGAAATCGGACGAAAATATATGGGAGCTATATCTAAATCTGGACCGATTTTTTCGAAACTTGGCAGACATCATTCTAGGCTCAATTCAGTGCGCTATGCCAAACTTCGAAAGATATAGAAGGCCTTTGTGCACTATATAAATTAAATCTGAAGGACGTATATGTGGGAGCCATATCTAAATCGGAACCGATTTTTTCGAAGTTTAACAAACATCGTTCTATACTTAATGCAGTACGATGTGCCAAAACTATACATGGAAGATGTATCTAAATCTGAACGGATTTGCACCGATTTCAATAGGGTTTGTCGTTGTCGTTAAATGAACTGTGGGAAATTTCACCAAAATAGGATCATTATATCGTCCTTTTAGCAGGGACAGACAGACGGGCGGACATTCATAAATCGGCTCAGAAAATAATTCTATATATATATATATATTGCATTCTTGACCAAATATTTATTAAGGGAAAATTTCCCCCCATTCACGATTTTAATTTTTCAAGATTTTCAATGGGCTGGTAAATCAATACCAATGCTTGTTAAGGTTTGTAACTTTGCATATATATATTTGAAGATTTAAAAAGGAAGAAAAATAATTTACAAAAAGTTTTTGTTGTTGTTTTTTGTGATCAAAGAAAAGTCCTTATTTTTGATGGCGGGCATAATAATTCCTCACTGCAACATCGGAATCTGAAAATTCCAACGGTTTTAGAAAGAGTACATGTCTGGCTCTCGTATGAACTGGGACTATTAACTCCGCTCTAAAATTAACAAAATGGCGGACCTTTGAAAAAATATTTTTTGGAAAATCGCCGATTTTTGACCAAAAACCAAGTTAAAAAATAAAGAAGATCTTCACCGATTGCTTTTATCCTAGTTTACTCACAGAGAAACGTGCAGAAATTTGGAATCGACTGGGTTATTAGTTTTTGAGTTATCGCGCCCACCATTCGCAAAAGAGAACAAGTAAAGATTTACTTAAGTTCGGCCGGAAAATAGTGCAAGGATATTCAAAACGACGCGAGACGGTTGAAAAACATATATGAAATTCTCAAAAGAACATCACATTGGGAGCTCTGGCTGGTGAACAGATTTGTCACCCAATGCCAAATTCAATGCTAAATTGCAACCAATACAATGCAAAAAGTAAGGAAAGTAGTAAAGACGGACGGGGCCGACTATATGATACCCTTCGCCACTATGGGTATATTAAACAGGACTATTGACATGAAATTGGATGAAATAATATATGTGATAATGTGAATCGAAGGATATATAAGGACTTAGGTGCACCATTTAAATGAAATCGGACGATACTATATATGGGAGCTATATCTAGATCAGGTACGATTTTCATGAAACTTGGCAGACATCATTCCAGGCTCAATTAAGTACGTTGTGCCAAATTTCGTGCAAATCGAAGGATATATAGGGACTTTGGTGCACAATTTACAGGAAATCGGACGAAACTATATATGGTAGCTATATCTATATCTTTACCTATTTTCACGAAACTTGGCAGACATCTTTCTAGACTCAATTCAGTACGTTATGCCAAATTTCGTGCAAATTGCAAGATATATGTGGTGCCCCATTTACATGAAATCGAACGAAACTATATATGGGAGCTATATCTAAATCTGGACCGATTTTCACGAAACAAGGCAGACATCACTCTAGGCTCAATTCAGTACGTTATGTCAAATTTCGTGCAAATCGAAAGATATATAGGGACTTTGGGGCACAATTTACATGAAATCGGACGAAAATATATGGGAGCTATATCTAAATCTGGACCGATTTTTTCGAAACTTGGCAGACATCATTCTAGGCTCAATTCAGTGCGTCATGCCAAATTTCGTGCAAATCGAAAGATATATAGGGACTTTGGGGCAACATTTACATGAAATCGGACGAAACTATATATGGGAGCTATATCTAAATCTGGACCGATTTTTTCGAAACTTGGCATACATCATTCTAGGCTCAATTCAGTGCGTCATGCCAAATTTCGTGCAAATCCAAAGATATATAGGGACTTTGAGGCAACATTTACATGAAATCGGACGAAACTATATATGGGAGCTATATCTAAATCTGGACCGATTTTCACGAAACTTGGCAGACATCATTCTAGACCTAAATTATTAGCCTGTACCAAATTTCGTGGAACCGATTTTTCCCAATTTCAATAGGGTTCGTCCTTGGGCCGAATAAGTGACCTATGCCAAATTTCATCCAATTCGGATCATAAATGCGACCTGTACTTTGTTTACAATTTAACACCAACAGACGGACAGACGGACGGACGGAAGGACATGCATAAATCGACTTAAAAAGTGATTCTATGCATATTCTCAAAAGGAACCATGTGTCTATCTCGTTTCCTTTTGCCTGTTACAAACATATGCACAAAGACATAATACCCTGTACCACTGTGTGGTGAAGGGTATAAAAATCCACGCCTTAAAAAATATTGTTAAAAAATCCACGCCTTAAAAAATATTTTTAAAAATCCACGCCTTAAAAAATATTTTTAAAAAATCCACGCCTTAAAAAATATTTTTAAAAAATCCACGCCTTAAAAAATATTTTTAAAAAATCCATCACTCTAGGCTCATTTCGTGCAAATCGAAAGATATATAGGGACTTTTGGGCACAATTTACATGAAATCGGACGAAAATATATGGGAGCTATATCTAAATCTGGACCGATTTTTTCGAAACTTGGCAGACATCATTCTAGGCTCAATTCAGTGCGTCATGCCAAATTTCGTGCAAATCGAAGGATATATAGGGACTTTGGGGCACCATTTACATGAAATCGGACGAAACTATATATGGGAGCTATATCTAAATTTGAACCGATTTTCTCGAAAGTTGGCAGACATCATTCTAGGATCAATTCAGTACGTTATGCCAAATTTCGTGCAAATCGAAAGATATATAGGGACTTTGGGGCACCATTTAATTGAAATCGGACGAAACTATATATGGGAGCTATATCTAAATCTGGACCGATTTTCACGAAACTTGACAGACATCATTCTAGGCTCAATTCAGTACGTTATGCCAAATTTCGTGTAAATCGAAGGATATATAGGGACTTTGGGGCACCATTTACATGAAATCGAGCGAAACTATATATGGGAGCTATATCTAAATTTGGACCGATTTTCTCGAAAGTTGGCAGACATCATTATAGGATAAATTCAGTACGTTTTGCCAAATTTCGTGCAAATCGAAATATATATAGGAACTTTGGGGCACCATTTACATGAAATCGGACGAAACTATATATGGGAGCTATATCTAAATCTGGACCGATTTTCACGAAACTTGGCAGACATCATTCTAGACCTAAATGATTAGGCTGTACCAAATTTCGTCCAAATCGAAAGATATATAGGGACCGTTTACATTAAATCGGTTAAATATATATATGGGAGCTATATCTAAATCTGAACCGATTTTTCCCAATTTCAATAGGGTTCGTCCTTGGGCCGAATAAATGACCTATGCCAAATTTCATCCATTTCGGATCATAAATGCGACCTGTACTTTGTTTACAAGTTAACATGACAGACAGACGGACGGACGGACGGACGGACGGACGGACATGCATAAATCGACTTAGAAAGTGATTCTATGCATATTCTCAAAAGGAACCATGGGTCTATCTCGATTATTTTTGCCTGTTACAAACATATGCACAAAGACATAATACCCTGTACCACAGTGTGGTGAAGGGTATAAAAACTTAACCGTACTAAAAAAATCAAAAATTGAAAAAAAAACCAGTGAGCGGAGCAGTATAGTCGGACGGGGCCGACCATACGATACCCTACACAACTTCCATGAATATCTAACTTTTTGTGGTTCTATATTCTGAGATTTGGCAATATTTCGCGATCTTTGCACACTTTTGACTGGCTAGAGGTCAGCAAATGTTACTAATAATCAGTACAGCCCCTCTAATTACTTGTCCAGATTCCCTTCGCCGTGGGTTGTGTTGTGATGTTCGGCTTTCGACTCGAAAAGTACAAATAATTAAATTTTCGGTCCACTTCATCCGAAAAGTTATTATCTGATCATCACCTAACATTTTAGGCGTTGTCCTTGACCATAACTGGAACCTCATGGAACATTTCAAAGCGATCAGCGCTATATTTCCGCCCTCCAGTGTGGTAATAGGTTACTAAATAATATATGAATACGTAAGTACCTGTAAATATTTAAGTGTAACTCCCGCACCCGTGTACCTACGACAACATAATTGGTATCAATTTAAAGGTCAACCACTCCTCTTGGATATACTATCAACTTCTCGGATCTATGTCCTTCAGTCGTAAATATATACGCTATAGAATACAAATTTTGTAATTTTTCACACAAAAGTTAGGGTCCATTTGAACCGCTAAATATTGACCGATCTTTATCAAAACAGGCATGCTTATTCTTTGACCCGATCCCCTTCTCCATGCAAAAATTTGCGGTGTTTGGGCCATAATTGTGGCGTCTGGAGCGACCAGAAAATCAGACAAAAATTTAGTTTTTGGTCCATTTCATCCCCTAAATATTAACCGATCTTTTCCAAAAACAATAGGGGTCTTCATTGGTCAGAACCCATCCTACATGCAAAATTTCGTGAAGATTGGTCCATAACTGTGGCCTGTATCGTGTTTACAAATTATAATGGACAGACGGACGGACGGACGGACGGACGGACGGACGGACACACATGTCTATATCAACTCAGCTAGTCGAGATATGACGATCGGTATACTTAAAGGTGGGTCTAGGACCAATATTTCGCGGCGTTACAAACTTTTGGGGCTGCACAAAGCTATAATACCCTGACAACATAGTTGTGTAGGGTATAAACATTTTGTGGCAATTCAAAAATTAATGTATTTTATTTTCAGATATTTTGATGCTTTTATTTGTTTTCCACGACTATTAAACCGTATTTCAATGTCATTTGACAGTATGCACTGAAAAAATGTATTACAACAAATAGGAAATAATTTCATTTATTTTTGAAATACAAGATTTAAAACCGTTATAACTTTTGTGCGCATCATCCGAATTTGTGAACGTGAACCTATTTCGAATCAGCATATTTTCCTTAACCTATGTACCAAAAATCATTAGTTTGCTCGGAAAAAATTTTTCAAAAATTTGTTTATGGAATTTTATAAGATTTTTTTTTTCTAAATTCCCATATGTATCGTATTTCTAAGCAGTTTTGACCAAATATTTATTAAATATTTAAAAGTTCTTGTTTGCGTTTTAATGCTTCAATGGTGGCATGTTCGTAAATGAAACCATGCGAGCAGTTGTACTTTTTGATATTGGAATTATATTTATACACACATATACGTATGTGTGTCAAATACGTATTTACGAATATTCGCAGACATTTCACCACATACGTACTTTGCCCAATTCGTATATGTTTATATATGTAAAGAAAAGCTGAAAGATAACTTTTATATTTTTGTACACTGCACCACACTGTGGTACTGGGTATTATGTCTTTGTGCATATGTTTGTAACATGCAAAAAGAAACGAGATATACACATGGTTCTTTTGAGAATATTCATAGAATCAATTTCTGAGTCGTCCGTCCGTCTGTCCATGTTAAATTGTTAACAAAGTACAGGTCGCATTTATGATCCGATTTATTTTGCCCAAGAACGAACCCCATAGAAATTGGTGAAATTCAGATTTAGATATAGCTCCCATATATATTTCGTCCGATATAGGCACCAAAGTCATATATCTTCCAATTTGCACGGAATTTGGCATAGGGTACTGAATTAGGTCCAATGACGTGTGATAAGTTTCGTGAAAATCGGTTCAGATACTGATATAGCTCGAAAATATATATTCGTCCGATTTTGTGTTTTCGAAATTTGTCGTATTGACACTTATTTTCGTCCGATTTATGGAAAATGTGCCACCAAAGCCCCATATATCTTTTGATTTGGACGAAATTTGGCATAGGGTGTTGAATTAGGTCCAGAATGATGTGTGATAAGTTTCGTCAAAATTGGTTCAGATATAGATATAGCTCCCATATATATTTTCGTTCGATTTTATGTAATTGGTGCGCCAAAGTCAATATATATATTTTCATTTTCACGAAATGTGGCATGTCGTACTGAATTAAGCCTGAAATTATGTGTGTTAAGTTTCGAGAAAATCGGGTCAGATTTAGGTATAGCTCACATATATATTTTCCTCCGATTTAGGGAAAATGGGCCATCAAAGTCCTCATATATCTTTTGATTTGCACGAAATTTTACATAGGGTACTGAATTAGGCCCAGAATGATGTGTGTTAAGTTCCGAGAAAATCGGAACCACCAAATTTGGCATAGCGTACTGATTTGGTAAATTAGGTAAATGGTCCACAAAACTCCTAATGTTTGTCGGACTGACACGAAATTTTGCACAACGTACCATATATATTTCGAACGGGTGTCTGATTGAGATAAATTTTTTAAAAGTGGCCATAGCGTATTTCAAGTTTGCTAAAAATCGATTTCCATAAATTTGTCCCATTGAACACAAACGATTATTAATCTGCCCGATTGAAATAAAATTGCAGAAAGTTGTATGTTCCTTCGAGGAAACATTGACATGAAATTGTTAGGATACATATGTACAATATACATAAAGTGGTGAAGTGTGTCATATAGTCGACCTAGTCCGACTTTACTACTTTCCTTACTTTTTTCTTTTGTCTTCCTGTTTATTTGCCTCTGTCAGGCTTTCAGTTTTCTTCTTCAATGATATCGATTTTGTATGCAACTCTTGTTTTTTTTTTCTCTTTTTGTTTTGGCTTTTCAAGTAATGACAGAATTTGCAAACTTTGATCAGCATTGAAAGTTACTCAGGTGTTTGACAAAAGTTGAGAACGCAAGTTTTCTACTTTTTGTCTCTAGCTTTCCTTTCCGCACAGATCTGCTAGCAGAATTTATTTATTTTCTTTTTTTCCGGTGTCATAGTTGTCAGGCTACCCTACAAATAAGTTCAATAAGTTGTTCAGTTGGTGTGAATCGGCCAAATCAACAAAAGTAAAAATACAATACACAGTTAGATCTGGCTGAATCTTTTGCCAAATGAAGACCAAAATGGTAAACCTTTTCAGATGTAAACATGTTTTTGTTTTTTTTAGCACCGTGATTTGGTACCCAGTGAACATCCACAATACCGACATACACCCAATTCGTCTAAAAAACGGGTCTAAAATTCTCATCATATTTCGAGTTTGGTGGACAAAAGATAAGTATATTCAAAATTTCAGCACTCTATCGCTATTTGTTCTTAAGATGGCATGATTAGTATATATGATCGGAAATTAATATTTCGATTGCTTACAAACACAATTTTATATGTCCTCCATATTCTCCTCCAACGGTGAATAATATTTTTATTTTATTTTTTATCATACCTCGCATATCCGGCCTCGTCTGACTTTTGTCCTTTCATTACCGATTTATTAAATACACTTCATTCCACCAAGAGATGCGACATTGTGTCTATTGTAGAATCCATCCCAAACATGTTCTGCTCCAATTTTAAATGAAAACTTCGACAATCTTTAAAATAAAAATTTTTGTTTCGCAAATAAATAAAATGCTACTTACCTACATTTGCATTTATGATAACTGCACATTGAAATATCATCATGTTAATTTATTGTAAACACTCATTAATTGCATTAAATATCCTTCGAAAAAAAACTGCTGCCTCGATACGAATTATTGTTTGTGTCGTTCACGGCAAAATAGTTTGCAATATTTGCACGGATTAGATTATAATTATATCTGTGGGAATTTCAATTAACGTGTCGCAGCTGCATGGTAATCATTTCATTATGAATTTTATGTTATTAAGTCAATTGCCTAGCACTCAGGTAGAACACAATTACATAAAAGGTTGCCATTAATAATAAATAATACGGTTGTTAATTTTTAAACAAACAAACAAATAAATGAGAAAAAGTCATTATGCAAAAGTGTTTCATTATTTGCATAGCGTTGTAATAATTAAATAATTTAATTTTATGTAAATATCACAAAATGTGCGTGTTTTGTTTGTGTGTGATGCACAAAAAGTTGTTGGTAAGGATGTTCATATTTACATAAAAGCACCGTTAGTTGTTGGACAGATATGAGGTAGTAAAGGTAGAATAGACTTTTTCTAACTGTGGTGACTATAAACATTATTATATCAACAACTAAAATCTTTATCTTACAATTCAATAAAATTTAATTATACCCTTCTCCACACTGTGGTACAGGGTATTATGTCATTGTGCATATGTTTGTAACAGGCAAAAGGAAACGAGATAGACCCATAGTTCCTTTTGAGAATATACATAGAATCACTTTCTGAGTCGATTTATGCATGTCCGCCTGTCCTTCTGTTGGTGTTAAATTTTAAACAAAGTACAGGTCGCATTTTTGATTCGAATTGGATGAAATTTGGCACAGCTCATTTATTTGGCCCAAGGTCGAACCCTATTGAAATTGGGAAAAATCGGTTCAGATTTAGATATAGCTCCCATATATATTCGTCAGATTTCAGGTAAATAGTGCGCCAAAGTCCATATAAGTCCTGAATTAAGTCTAGAACGATGTGTGCTAAATTCCTTGAAAATCGGTTCAAATTTAGATATAGCTCCCATATATATTTTCGTCCGATTTTAGGTAAATAGTGCACAAAAGTCCCTGTATATCCTTCGATTAGCACTAAATTTGCCACAGTAGTTAGAACGATGTGTGCTAAATTTAGTGAAAATCTGTTCAGATTTAGATATATCTCACATATATATTTTCGTCCGATTTTAGGTAAATGGTGTACCAAAGTCCCTATATATCCTTCGATTTGCGATGTGTGCTAAATTTGTTAAAAATCGGTTCAGATTTAGATATAGATCTCATATATATTTTCGTCCGATTTTAGGTAAATAGTGCACCAAAGTTTCTATATATCCTTCGATTCGCACGAAATTTGGCATAGCGTACTGAATTAAGTCTAGAACGATGTGTGCTCAATTTCTTGAAAATCGGTTCAGATTTAGATATAGCTCCCATATATATTTTCGTCCGATTTTAGGTAAATAGTGCACCAAAGTTCCTATATATCCTTCGATTCGCACGAAATTTGGCATAGCGTACTGAATTACGCATAGAATGATGTGTGCTAAATTTCTTGAGAATCGGTTCAGATTTATATATAGCTCCCATATATATATTTTCGTCCGATTTTAGGTAAATAGTGCACCAAATTCCCTATATATCCTTCGATTTGCACGAAATTTGGCACAGCGTACTGAATTAAGTTTACAACGATGTGTGCTCAATTTCTTGAAAATCGGTTCAGATTTAGATATAGCTCACTTATATATTTTCGTCCGATTTTATGTAAATGGTGTACCAAAGTCCCTATATATACTTCGATTTGCACGAAATTTGGCATAGCGTACTGAATAAAGTCTAGAGTGATGTGTGTTAAGTTTCGTGAAAATCGGTTCAGATTTAGATATAGCTACCATATATATTTTGGTTCGATATAAGACAAATTGTGCACCAAACTACTAATGTTTGTCCGATTAAAATTTTGCACAACGTATCAAATTGAGACTTGAATGACGTTATTGGGATTTTTTGAAATTTGTACAGATACAGCCATAGCTTCCACATGTATTTCGAACCGGTGTCTGATTGGGATTAAATTTTTAACAGTGCAGCGTACCGAATATCGTGTATCAATTTTGCTATAAATCATTTTCCATAAATTTGTCCCATGGTACGCAGACGACTCTAAATCTCCCCGAATGAAGTTAAATTTATCATAGGTTGCAGAAAGACATGAGCATGTTCCTTAGAAGGAACATTGACATACAATTGTAAGGATACAAATGTACAATATATCCAAAGTGGTGAAGGGTATAGTCGGTTTTAGAATGAAGCTAGGAGAGTATAGAATAAAATACAACAAACAATTAAAGTACTTTATAGTAATTCTAACCGTAGTATTGTCATTTTTAAAAATATTTCAAGGGGAAGGTGGCGCCAAATTAGTGATTTTTCATTTTGTTTGCAACACCACGTAATATTCGAGAAGTCGGAGGTCATTTATTATTCTTGATCATGCTATTTTGTAATATTTGAAGAATTTATTATACCCTACACAACTATGTTGTCAGGGTATTATAGCTTTGTGCAGCCCCAAAAGTTTGTAACGCCGCGAAATATTGGTCCTAGACCCACCTTTAAGTATACCGATCGTCATATCTCGACTAGCTGAGTTGATCTAGACATGTGTGTCCGTCCGTCCGTCTGTCCGTCCGTCCGTCTGTCCATTATAATTTGTAAACACGATACAGGCCACAGTTATGGACCAATCTTCACGAAATTTTGCATGTAGGATGGGTTCTGACCAATGAAGACCCCTATTGTTTTTGGAAAAGATCGGTTAATATTTAGGGGATGAAATGGACCAAAAACTAAATTTTTGTCTGATTTTCTGGTCGCTCCAGACGCCACAATTATGGCCCAAACACCGCGAATTTTTGCATGGAGAAGGGAATCGGGTCAAAGAATAAGCATGCCTGTTTTGATAAAGATCGGTCAATATTTAGCGGTTCAAATGGACCCTAACTTTTGTGTGAAAAATTACAAAATTTGTATTATATAGCGTATATATTTACGACTGAAGGACATAGATCCGAGAAGTTGATAGTATATCCAAGAGGAGTGGTTGACCTTTAAATTGATACCAATTATGTTGTCGTAGGTACACGGGTGCGGGAGTTACACTTAAATATTTACAGGTACTTACGTATTCATATATTATTTAGTAACCTATTACCACACTGGAGGGCGGAAATATAGCGCTGATCGCTTTGAAATGTTCCATGAGGTTCCAGTTATGGTCAAGGACAACGCCTAAAATGTTAGGTGATGATCAGATAATAACTTTTCGGATGAAGTGGACCGAAAATTTAATTATTTGTACTTTTCGAGTCGAAAGCCGAACATCACAACACAACCCACGGCGAAGGGAATCTGGACAAGTAATTAGAGGGGCTGTACTGATTATTAGTAACATTTGCTGACCTCTAGCCAGTCAAAAGTGTGCAAAGATCGCGAAATATTGCCAAATCTCAGAATATAGAACCACAAAAAGTTAGATATTCATGGAAGTTGTGTAGGGTATCGTATGGTCGGCCCCGTCCGACTATACTGCTCCGCTCACTGGTTAAATATTAAATATGTCATTGTGTCACATACATCAATAATATGTGGGATATTTTCATTAACTCTCAAGTTCTTTCATTAAGTTCTCAAGTACATTAGGTTCAAGTCTACTGGAGGTCTTGCGGGTTGATACCATCTGCTTGGTCTCTTCGCCATTTACTACCAGTTACACTTTGACAGACTCCTTTTCAATTCGTTCAAAGGTGGTTTTTACTGCTCGACCCATCGATGTCGTCGGCGGTGGTGAGTAACATTTGTTGTTTGGCGAACAGAGTGTCACTTCTGTCCACCTTTACATCTCGTATGACCTTTTCCAGCAGCATGTTAAACAGCTCACACGACAAACTTTGTCTGAATCATCGTTCGGTATTAATGGGATCCGAAAGGTCCTTTCCGACTTTAACAGCTGACCTTGTGGTACATTATTTATAAAAAATCGGGTTATATATGGTAGCTATGTATAAATCCGAATCAATTCAATCCGGGTTTATATACGATATTCTGGACCAATTTCTGAACGTTGTGCAAAATGTTGTGTTAATGGACCAAATATTGGGTCTATAGTGCACCTTTTTTTAAATCAGACGAAAATATATATTGAAGCTGTATCTAAATCGGAACAGTCTTATACCCTTCACCACTCTGTGGTACAAGGCATTACCTCTTTGTCAGGCAAAAGGAAATCAGATACACTCATGGTTCCTTCTGAGAATATGTATAGAACCACATTCTGAGTCGATTAATGCATGTCCGTTAGCCCGTCTGTCTGTCCACATTAAATTGTAAACAATGTACACGTCGCACTTCAGGACCGATTGAGATGAAATTTGACATAGCCAACTTATTTGGCCCAATAAACACTAAGGAAAGTTCAAAAGTCGGACGGTGTCGACTACATGATACTCTTTACCACCTTTGATACACACAAGAGATACTAATATATACAATATCCTATAGATAGAACAGACATAGTATCTTTAGAAGACCATTGATATGGAATCGGGCGAAATTAAATGTGTGACTACATAGATATTCTTGCCTCAATTGCATTCGCAATGCAAAATTTTGTCTCAGTCGGACAAATATTTGGAGTTTGGTGCACTAATTAAACAAATCGGACGAAACTATGTTTGGGAGCTATATCAAATCCTGAACCGATTTCAACAAAACTTCGCATATATAATTCTGCATATATCATTCGCAGAAATATTGGGCGTTTTGTGAACCATTCACATAAAATCGGAATCAAGTATTTATGTGAGATATATATAAATCTGAACCAGTTTAAAAAAAAATTACATACATTGTGCTTTTTATACCCTTCACCACACTGTGGTACAGGGTATTATGTCTTTGTGCATATGTTTGTAACAGGCAAAAATAATCGAGATAGATCCATGGTTCCTTTTGAGAATATGCATAAAATCACTTTCTGAGTCGATTTATGCATGTCCGTCTGTCCGCCAGTCCGTTCGTCCGTCCATGTATTTTTGTTAACAAAGTACAGGTCGCATTTATGATTCGATTTGGGTGAAATTTGGCACAGGTCACTTAATTGGCCCAAGGACGAACCATTTTGAAATTGGGAAAAATCGGTTCAGATTTAGATATAGCTCCCATATATAGTTTCGTCCGATTTTATGTAAATGGTGTACCAATGTCGCTATATATCTTTCGATTTGCACGAAATTTGGCACAGCGTACTAATTAGGTCTAGAATGATGTGTGTTAAGTTTCCTGAAAATCGGTTTAGATTTAGATATAGCCCCCATATATATTTATGTCCGATTTATGCATGTCCGACTGTCCGCCCGTCCGTTCGTCCGTCCATGTATTTTTGTTAACAAAGTACAGGTCGCATTTATGATCCGATTTGGGCGAAATTTGGCACAGGTCACTTAATTGGCCCAAGGACGAACCATTTTGAAATTGGGAAAAATAGGTTCAGATTTAGATATAGCTCCCATATATAGTTTCGTCCGATTTTATGTAAATGGTGTACCAATGTCGCTATATATCTTTCGATTTGCACGAATGGTTTCCTGAAAATCGGTTTAGATTTAGATATAGCTCCCATATATATTTATGTCCGATTTTATGTAAATGGTGTACCAAAGACCTTATATATCTTCCGATTTGCACGAAATTTGGCACAGCGTACTGAATTAGATCTAGAATAATGTGGGTTAAGTTTCCTGGAAATCGGTCCAAATTTAGATATAGCTCCCATATTGTTTTCGTCCGATTTTATGTAAATGGTGTACCAATGTCTCTATATATCTTTCGATTTGCACGAAATTTGGCACAGCGTAATGAATTAGGTTCAGAAATGAAAATCGGTGCAGATTTAGATATAGCTCCCATATATATGTTCATCCGATTTTATGTAAACGGTGCACCAAAGTCCCTATATATCTTTTGATTTGGACGAAATTTGGCGTAATGAATATGTGTGTTAACTTTCGAGAAATTCGGCTCAGAAAATCGGTTAATGGTTACCAAAATCCCTTAATATATTTCGGTTTGCACGAAATTTGGCACAGCGTAAGGAATTAGGCTTAAAATGATGAGGTGTTAAGTTTCCTGAAATCTGTTCAGATTTAGATATTGCTTCTATATCTGACCAAATAAAAAATTTAGTATCGGTTGCAGAATGACATGTTTTTTGGATCCAATTTCGTTTTACTGGTCCTTTAAAATCTTTTAGGATTCATCTGTTGAATACACCCAAAGTGGTGTAGGGTATCATATAGTCGGCCCCGTCCGACTTCGCTACCTTCTTTACTAGTTTTAAAATAACATGTGTAAATTTTAATGGAAATCGACAATTGCTCAAATCGGTCCAGATTTAAATATAGCTCCCATACATTATTTTGCTACAATTGGAACACCGAAGAACCCAAGTCTGCCCGACTGACGTGCTATTTTTCATAGATTTCTGTATAGCTTCAAATATATATGTAGATCTTGCACGTACTAATGCAAACAGTAATATATTAAAACTTAATTATACAACTACATCTATCCATTCCAGTATAAAATTCTTTCTCTAATTGCATTCAAATTCATTTGGTCTCGTTTTCTTTTGCTCATAAAATTCTTATTACAGTTGCAATCTCCGCCAAATGCATAATGAAGTCATCACCTGCAACGGAAAGTGGGAAATGAACACAAGGAAGTAATTTTCTGCATTCAAAGAAGATTGTCAACTTTGCTTATAACGGCAAATGACAGTCACGATGCTACACATGCTGCAGCGAACGATACTACCGCAGATGGGCGCTGATGTTACGCGAAGTGCCAGCGGCATTGTTCCTGTGCTATTTATGTTTGTAGGTGAGTCGGTGTGCTGGGTTTGAGTAACTTGCCTACTTACTAAGTTAATAGATTTCAAAACGTTTTGTTGTCCTTTTCATAAATATTAAATTCGTTCTCCTGGAATTGATGATGCATATACCCTGGGTAGTGGTTGCGGTATATTCTATAAATGTAAGGGATATTACTTTCTCTTCTCCAAAGTTATTTACGTATAGAAAAAGGGACAACTTTTATTATTTACTTCCATAAAGAGACATATGTTTGTTCGACTTGGAAAACAGGATGGGAGAGTGATGTGATATGTGTTTTGTATGTTTGTAAATGTTGAAATAGTGGCCTGTCGAAATATGTTTTCCTTTGGATATGAATACATACTAAATATTAGGGTAGGTCTAATAGTAAGAAAAGACACAATTCGGTCGGGGAAGAAGTGCTCCGAATTACAATGCATAATAATGAAAATTCAAATATTTAGTTATTTTCAATATTTTTTATGGAGTATAAAACATATTGGAGAATTGTTTAAGCAAATTTTCTGCTACAAATAAGATACCTTCATGTGCGGAAATACAAAGAAGTCAACGCTGGATGTTTGGACCGTGGTTTGAGTGCTCGCATTGTTATTGTGAACAATGATTATATTTACGTGCCCGGTTTTCAAATTTCTCCAAAGGTTTCAAATACTCCGGCCTACACATGACCATTGTTATCGATGAAACACGCCACCATAAAAGAAAACCAAACCCCCCTAATGTTGACGAACCCCACAAACGTATAAAGGACCACGATCTGCAAATCTGCACTTGGAATGTGCGCACGTAGTACAGAACAGACGCAGTGTTCGCTTTGGCGGATGTACTCAAGAAGTACAAAGTCGATATTATTTCATTGGAAAAAAAGAGATGGGAAGGGACAGGCGTAAGTAAATCACACGATTATAGCTGCCATGAAACGAGACATGAATTTGGCTGCGGATTTATGGTTAACAGGAGAATAAAAGTCCTCGTCTCTAGATTCACTCCAGTAGATGCGCGAATTGCTATAATCCGTATAAAAGCGAAGTTCTTCTACATCAGTCTCATTTGCGCCCATGCTCCGACCGAAGATAAAGATGAACAGACCAAAGACATATTTTACGAGCGCCTAGAAACAGCATATGGCCGTTGCCCTGGCCATGACATTAAAATTTTGTTAGGAGATTTTAATGCAAAAATCGAAAGGGAAAATGTCTTTTGCCCACCGTCAGAAAATTCAGCCTTCATGAAGAAACATCCGACAACGGCATGAGGTTGATTGATTTCGCGGCAGCAAAAAACATGGTAGTTAGCAGCACCAGATTCAAGCATCCCGATATACACAAGGCCATCTGGATTTCTCCTGATCATACGTGGAATCAAATTGATCATGTTGTGATAGACGGAAGGCATTCATCCAGTGTTTTAGATGTACGATCGATCCGATGAGCGAATATCGATTCGGACCATTACCTTGTGCAGACAGTAGCAACACGTAACGTGATGGAGAATTATTGGTAGGAAAAGAGAGAGGAGAAACGTGTTTTCAGAAAAAAGAAGAAAGCACAAGAAAAACGTGAGCGTGAGCAAATCGAGATGTAAAGGAGTCAGAAAGAAGTCCGGAATTTTTTTTTACAGAAACAGACAGCGTGTTGAGGATCTGGAAGGAGCATTTTGAAAAGCTTCTGGTATCAAATCGTGCCGTTGAAGAAGATACCCCAGAACCAATAAGAGATGATGGTATAGAGTGTATACCACCTAGCCAAGATGAGGTCATAAAAGCAATTAATCGGTTCAAGAACAACCAGTAAGGAAAGTAGAAAAGTCGGACGGGGCCGACTATATGATACCCTTCACCACTATGGGTATATTAAATAGGACTATTAACATGAAATTGGATGAAATAAAGTATGTGATATTTATCTAAATGTGAATCTACATAGATCTATCCATAAAGTATGTAAATCGACTTCATACAAATATAAATAGGTCATCCGTTGGGCTATGTCTGTACTTCTAGAAAACGCAACTACGTAATTCTATACTCAATTTTGT
>NW_026877151.1:0-20995 GCF_032173495.1 Musca vetustissima | reverse complement strand
GAAGATTTTTTTTCAAAGGACGATTAGGCGTGGATCGTGGATTTTTAAAGAAGATTTTTTTTCAAAGGACGATTAGGCGTGGATCGTGGATTTTTAAAGAAGATTTTTTTCTAAGGACGATTAGGCGTGGATCGTGGATTTTTAAAAAGATTTTTTTTTCAAAGGACGATTAGGCGTGGATCGTGGATTTTTAAAGAAGATTTTTTTTCAAAGGACCATTTGGCGTGGATTTAGGCGTAGATTTTTTAAAGGATTATTAACATCGGATTTTTTTAAGAGTAGGTTTTTCAAACCACCATTAGGTTGAGATTGAATTTTTAAAAAAATATTCTGTCAAGGATCAAGTTTCTGTTTCAAACTACTGTGTTAGAGTAGCAATAACTTCGCGAATACCAGGATCAACAGCAAATGAACGAAAGCTTAAAGGATGCCTTAGCTAAAAATAAAGGATTAAATAACATCAGCAGCTGCGACAAAGTAAGCGAGAACTTATAACTTATGCAACAGTGCAAAATGCTGGCGTGGCGCGAACAAAAGACAAGACATAAAAATGAATCATTTATCGGTTTCTCATTCCTGCCGCGCGAAATATCGGCAAAGACAAAAGAGCAAAAGTTCAACAATAAAGCGGCGAAACCGATAAGGATGTCAATGAGGACAAAGTTGCCATTTGACTATTGAGACAGAAGAGAGCGGTGGTTGTGAGGTTAAAAAGTTCGACGGGCAAACAAAAATTTTATTTTCCTACATCGTCTAATGAGAAATAAAGAAAAAAATTCAAGAATCTTATGAATGAGAAGAAGAAATGTTATACCAAAAAATTGCAACAAAACCAAATTTGTAGATTTTATTAATTTTAAGAACTGTGGGAATCTAAAGGCTTATCAACGGCTGAACATAAAAATAGAAACGCAAAAATGATTGGATTTATAATTATTTTTATTTTTGCTTGAATTGTCATTTAATTTGATATTTAATAGTTTTAATATTTTATAGCCAATTGTTTTCTTTTTTAAATGTTTTTCTTTGTAATAATAATCGCTGTGCATTGCACATTAAATGAGTATTTTTTTCGTACAAATAAATAAATATTTATTTGCCATAATCAATATTAACACCAAATACAATGGCCATTTAGTCATGGTGGTCATTTTTCACATTATTGCCGATACAATTGCAATTGCAACTGTATTGTATTTCAGTGTGTGGTGGTGGGCATGCGAGTGAGTGTGTATTTTTAATCTGAACATGGCACAAAACACTATTTGCATAATAATTTTTATTATTTATAATGAGAGTTTATATTGTTATTTTTATTAAATTATATAATCATAAATTCAAAACTTGTCAAAATCCCCTCTGCTGTGATGGCAATTTAAATACACGTAGAGGATGTGATGGTCATAATTTCAAAAAATGGATATGAAATAATATGTAAGAGATGACCTTATGAAGACGGGTGTGAAATCATGTAAGGGGTTCTTAACACTCGATCATCCGATACATGTCGAACTATTGGCCTATGTTTTAAAGACTGAAATGCCCAGTTACATTCACTTAGTTGAAAAATGAGGATAGGACCTTCAAATTCATTATGATAAAAGTAATAGGGGTATCTTATCTGGGGGTTATCAAAAAAAAAAAAAAAACTTCAAAGAAATGCTCTGCAAGGAGTTCAGTTAAATAATGCGGTAGGATCATTGGAATATCCTAAAATTACATGAGTCTAACATGTCAAATAATGGGTCGAAATATCCACGTTCCGACACCAAATGTCCTAATAGTATTATACATAAATATTGGAGATATCTCACACATAATTGAAGAAATTCAAATTCCTTAAAAACAATTTTTGAGTAAAGAAAAATTCGAAAAGAAGAGATTCTGTGTTTTTCCGTGATTTAGAAATATCAATCATTAAGGTTTTAGACGTGGTGGAACGGCGAGTATCACCTTCGGACTTGATCTAGGCCTGGTAAATATAACAGGTTGTGCCAAGTTTGGTTTCAATCGGATAGTCCGTTCGCATGATGTGTTCAAATTGATTTTTAGCACAATTTTGCCCAGAAGGAGTGGACTGATTTTATCTGTCTTCGAACTTGAATTAAGTTTGGAAGAAATATTACGATGCTAAAACTTTGGATGGAAACGGTTACTCCCTTCGAGAGTTATCGTGCAACCCAACCGGTCAGACATATTGGCGAACGTATATTAGGTTGGGGAAAAAGAAATACATTATTTTTATATAAACTATAAGACTTTATTTAACATGCTTCGTCGATTTTCACAATCCTCCCTAGATAGGGGAGAGGGGGGCACCTTTGAACGTGGGGCACCTTTGAACAGCGCTCATAAAATCTTGGTTTAATATTTGTCCGACCCGCAACCACATTTTTGTATATGGCAATCATGTTTTCTATATGCGTAAACCACTTTGGCTTGCTTTTTCAGTTGTCGAAAATTTGTGTATGGGTGACCATGTTTTCTCAGTGTGATTGTAAACTTTTATTCATTTGGTTGTAAGGGCGCAGGAAGAATTATGTGATAGTTTTCTTTCGTCAAACAAATTTTTTGCATTCCAACAATCATTTCAAACATAACTAATGTAATTTCTTTCATATATATTTATTACAAAAAAAGTTATTTTAAATTTCCGTAAAATGCCATGGGTGGGGCACCTTTGAACATGCCCATTAAACTCGAGCAAAAAAAGAAGTTTTTAACTTTTGGCTTCGATTTCTCAAAATTTCAAATGAACTAATAAGATTACGAAATTAACTGTATTTTTCACCATATTAATTTTTGTTTTTAAGTCATTTTATGTTTTAATAACTTTTGATCTAAATTTTTTATATTTTGAAATTTTTTTATATATTTTTTAATGAATTAATGCATTTCTGATATGTATTAATAAAATACATACATATTTGAACATAAACACTGTAAAAAACCATGTCGTTCAAAAATGTCAAGCCTTGTTCAAAGGTGCCCCCCTAGGGGGGCAGTTTTGAACACTTTGAGTTCGTCCATTAAAACAGTAATAAAATATATTTATCAAGCTTATAGTATGTCATATGTATATTCATTTTAAAGGTTACATATGTACATATTAGATACAATTTATAAGAAACTAAATATTATAAAATAAAAAATTTTATAAGGCTTGAAAGCAAAAAGTGTTCAAAGGTGCCCCCCTCTCCCCTACCAATTTTTTAACATTAAAAAATTTTGCAATGCATGAAAAAGATGATAATCGCTTGGTGCCAAGTCCAGATTGTATGGCGGATGCATTAAAAATTTCGACGACCAGCCTACCTGTGCGAGGTGCATCTTTAACATCAAATATTCCTGAACGGCATCTTCGAAACCAAAATTGAACATAATTGGTTGTTACAGTATCGGAACCATAAACACCATTCATTTTAGCCGCTTGGCTTGCACCTAATTTTCTCATAGTTCACTTTCATTTTTAACATCCTGTAACTCACAACTGACTGTAATTTGGTATTCCGGGTGGAAGTTCGTCCACATCAATATATGTCCATATACAGGACCATACTGGACAATGGATTTTAATACAGTAGTACTTTCTAACCGCAACTTATACCTAGGGAAGACGTTGATATGTACTCTTTTTTCATTCTTAATAGTTACTTGTCCGACTGTACTATTTAGAGGTTAGGAGGTCCTGAAGCAATGAACAAATTGGGTTGTATCTAAGGGCTGAAGTGTTGCGTACGCATCGAAGGGTTTTAATGAGTTATTAAAAGATCTACCAGTTCAACGAACTCTAAAAACCTAAGGAAACCCTCTCTCAGTTTCTAACGGCTACCTAATCAGTGGGAGCGACCTAAGGCTTGCGGAAACTTCTACGAACTCTGGAAAGAGCAAAGGAATCAAGGGTTACGTGCACCTTAAGAAGTTCCCAATGGCTTAATACAGAAGAGAACCAAGGATTGCGGAAATATTTGCAACCTATAGAGAAGAATAGTGTTTCTACTAAAAATAATATTTCGTAGGATGGTTATGAATTTATTCTACTCAGACTTTTCACATCCGTTTGTCTGTTGAAATCACGATGGAGCTCCCAATAATTGGAATTTTACACATAGATTTCTACATTGCTGCTATTGAAAATGGTATTTACCTCAAATATTCGTTATTTTAAGTAGATCTTAAACCGTATTGGCTTCAGTTGGATATTTTATTTTCTCACAGGGTACAAAATCCGACTAAAAGTTCTCGATAATCTTCCACCTTTTCGGGTAATTTTATATTTTGGATTCTCATTGAATTACCAATCTATCTACCAAAAACAATCAATATTAAGTCACAAGATAGCCCTCATATTTGCTATTTGTGCACTTTTTCAACAGAATTGAAAGAATTCCTACAAAAATATTAATATCGACCCACGTTGTGGCATAGGCCCAATATTAAATTTTGAGGATTTCAAGCAACGACCCAATATTGTTACAAACTACTACGTTTGGATAATCTCGAGACTTATTATGTGGACTGGCCAGAGAGATGGACGTATATACATTAACATTCTCACAATTGTTAGATACTTATATTATCCAAAGTAATTTGGTCCAAATACCCCAATATCAATTGATTTACTTTGAGCATCACACATCACCTAAATCCTTAAAATCGATTTCTTCCTGTGCATAAGCTCTCCGTCACAAAGGCATGCATTTGTGGCGCGGTGTGACCATAGATAAAACTAATTAACACCATCCGTCTGGTGGCCAACGATTTGCATTTGGCAAAAGCAATCTGGAGTCCGGCCATAAATGTGTATTTGGCCGGTTTAAATGTTTGGAATCGAATTGCTTTGGATTATGGAATAAATATTTATTATTGTTCGATTGGCATGTCACACACGCACATACACACATACACTGACATAAGCCATTGAGTTGAATATTTTAAACGGTCACTTTATAATTTAATTACCATAATTAAAACACATATTTACACAATTTTTAATCAGTTCTCAATACTGCAGTTGGAAGTGGCCAATGTTAATTTGGTAGGTCGGTTGGTCAATTGGCGATAGTTGTGTGCCGTGCATTTTTGTGATGATGACGATGTTGATAATAATTTTGATGAAATGGTCATGACATGTATTTTTTTTTAAATTAGCCACGGGAAATGTTTATTGAAAAATTAAAATTCTATTTGGACATAATATTTAACAAATGCCCAGGATATACATATAAAGATTAAACGATCAAATTTAAGAAGTAGGAAATACGACATTATTTGGAATAAAAAAATAGTTTCATTTCAAGTTGATGTTTTATATTCTTGTTCTTTCTATACACATACATTTCAAGAGGTGTATAAGCTTCACGGTGTCAGGTGTCACAAATTGCTTGAAATGCACTTTCGAATCTTTTCTACCAAATTGTTTTTCAATCCAGCTCAGTCACACAATTTCAGTTTAATATTAAAAAATATCAAAAAAGTGTTTCCTCCTCTTTACCTGAATCCCTTTAAGTTGTAATAACAAACTGTGTCTTAAATTCCCTTAAATTGATTCGATCTCTACTCACCACCCTCCCGAAAAATAAAGTATCCCAAAATCCCAAACAAGTGTCATAACCGTATTTAATAATTCATAGCCCGAAATTAAGATATTCTTGGACACACACACACACAAACATTCACACCCAATTGAAGATTATTACATTGGTTGTCCTGTATAAGGATACTTTTGGGTCAGACTGGCCACTTATGGCTGGCCGGCTGACCGGTTGGCAGTGTAAGGATCCAAATGGCCATTTGTTTTAATAACTGGAAATTTCATTTAGAATCATAACTACGGCAAGCCAACAGCTCATAAAGCAATTATCTCCATGTGGTTGAACGACTTAATGGATAAAAGTAAACATGTACATAGCTACATACATGTACATACAAACATGGGAAAAAGGATGAAGTAAGATATATTTAATATCTTTGTTAGTACATAAAAAACCACGCCTGTTGAAGATCCTTAAAGGTCCTTGAAAAAATATTTTTTAAAAAAACCCACGCCTGTTGAAGATCCCTAAAGGTCCTTGAAAAAATATTCTTTAAAAAAACCACGCCTGTTGAGGATCCTTAAAGGTTCTTGAAAAAATATTCTTTAAAAAAAATACGCCTGTTGAAGATCCTTAAAGGTCCTTGAAAAAATATTCTTTAAAAAAACCACGCCTGTTGAAGGTCCTTGAAAAAATATTCTTTAAAAAAATCACGCCTGTTGAATATCCTTAAAGGTCCTTGAAAAAATATTCTTTAAAATACCACACCTCTTGTAATACCTTGAAAAATATTTTTTAAAAATCCACGCCTGTTGAAGGTCATTTGAAAAATATTAAAGGTGGTTGAAAAATATTCTTTTAAAAAGACAGGCCTGTTGAAGTCCTTGATATAATATTAAAAAAGGCATGCTAAAGGCCCTTGAAAAAATATTTTTTTTAAAAGGAACACACCAGTTGAAGGTCTTTGGGAAATTTTTTAAAAAATTTACGCCTGTTTAATGCCTCTGAAAAAAAAACACGCCTGTATAAGGCCTTTAACATATTTTTTTTAATCCAAGCCTGTTGGAGGTTTAAAAAATATTTTTTAAAAATAACCCTTACTGAATGTCTTTGAAAAGTATTATTTAAAAATCCAAGCCTTTTGAAAGTCCTTAAAAGAAAAAAAATTGTTTAAAAATCCACGCCTATTGGTTCTTTGGAAAACTATTTTTTAAAAGCACTACTAAAAATATAATTATTTTTTTAAATCCTTTAAAAAAATCTGTACAAATTAATATGAAGATGTGCGGGAAAAGGATGAAAGCTAAACGTGGTGTTAGAAAAATAAAAATTAATAACAAAAATCTCTTCTTTTAGAAAAAAAACTACAACATAGCTTAGCTTTGGAATTCCTTTGCTTAATATTTTCCATTTGCTTCCTTTATTGAAAAATTTATTTTGCACACTTTAACAAGCCAGTTAACAATTTAATTGCCTTTGCCCATTTGTTTTGCTTATCAACATTACATAACTTTGCATATTTTGTAGACAAACAAGGATTCCCAAAAACGAAAAAATCTATCATTCTTATCCTTAATTTACATGTGTGGTGATATATGGATGTGTGTCCAGATTTCATTTTTGGGGTTTTCGACAATGAAAAAGGACGACGAGCAAGTGACCATAAAACAAAACGAAAAAAACACAAAAGTCAACATGAGCTCATAATTCAGTTTTAATTGAAGTTGGAGCAAACCATGCCGCTGAGGACCTTGAGGCATTCCAAACCTTACCCTTTCCCTGTTGCTTTGGAGGATTTACTTATTTCCTCAATTTATTCCACTGACTATCTCTCTGACTGCTCAGTAGAACATTTTAATTTGTGTGCTGTAAAGTTTTTGGAGAAGTGAAGTTCCTGCTGCCACTGCTAGTAGTAGTTCTTCTTCGGTTCGAGCCACCGCACACACAACAATTGATAATTTTCTGCAAGTCGACTGATAACATTTAATTTAATGCCCGAGGTCGGAAATATTCCATTTATTATTGGATTATGGCTGCGGTAAAAACAAATTTCGTTTTAATTTCTTTTTGTTTTAAATTGTCATGGTGAGAAATATACCGACCCATAGACAAGAAGATAGGCAGGGAGATGAGGGATCTGGAATGTTCTCATGTACGCTTAGCCGAAAATGTATACCCTTTGCCGTTATTGTAGAATTACTTTTATATTTTTCCAAAGGACCAACAAAGCGTGAATTTTTTAAAAAATATTTTTTTCAAAGAACTAAAAAAGGATTGGATTTTTTAAAGAATATTTTTCCAAAGGACGAATGAGGCGTGGATTTTTTGAAGAATATTTTTCTTAAGGACCAACAAGGACTGGATTTTTTGAAGAATATAATAAAAAATATTTTTTAAGGACCTTTCATATATTTTCAAGGACCTTCTATAGGCGAGGATAATTAAAGATATTCTTTCAAGGACCTTCCATAAGCGAGGATAATTAAAATTATTTTTTAGGGATCTTCCATAGGCAAGGAAAGTTAAAAATATTTTTTCAAGAACCTACTTTAGGCAAGTATAATTAAAAATGTTTTTTAAAGATCTTCCATGGGCAAGGATAATTAAATATATTTTTAAGGGCGCTTCGGCAGGTGTAGAGTTTTCTAAAATATGCTGAAGAACCTTAAATAAGCGCGGAATTTCAAACATATTTCTTCAATGACTAATGATCATGGATTGATGGATGGCGTGTATCCCTTAAAATGTTTTTTAAAATGTTTGGGCTAAATAATCCTTAGGAGTGGAACCAAAAAAATATATTTTTAAGGACAATCAAATCATTAGTCGTTAATTCTTAAAAATGTATCTTTAAGGACAGTTAGATCCTAAGTCGTGAATTCTTAGAAATAGGTTTAAGGACCACCAGATCCTTTTGTAGGGACTATCGAATCCTTAGTCTTGAATTGATACAACCATTCTTCCGATCCCCAGTTCCCATTTACCATAAAAAGGAAAAAGCAGACGACAGGAAATGTAATTCGGACGTAATGTAAATAAAACAAACAAAGAAACAAAAAATTGTCCTATTAAATTTGCATGAATTTGTTGGTGCTTCGGAGGCAAGTACGAGCAACAGATTCTTGATACATTGCAGAACTTCAGTTGTGTTACTTTTTCAGTGGCCATATCATGACTGCTGCTGCTCCGATAAATGGAGGAGGAATGGTAACACAAAAAAAAACCGTAGAACAAGTGGACCGTCGTATGTGGAAATTGTGAAATGGCTACAAAATGCCCATAAGGGATTAGCTGTAAATCGGTTTGGCTGCTCAGATGTCCAAGGCTTCGTTGTTTATCCGTATGTTTGCTTATTTGACTGGTTGTTGTCCTACAGAGGGTAATAATTTTTACCGAGTGACACTTTCCATTTTTTTTGTTTGCCTGCCATTGCGTTGGAAACAAAAAATCAGTTGAGATTTTGTATTTTTAAGTTATTCGCATGTTCAACAAATGTTGAGCATAGGTCTAGAATGGTATTCGACGATGTGGACGATGACGACGATGTTGTAAATTGTTTTATTTTGTTATTTTGAAATGCCAAAAGGCTTAAACGAGCGGTTCTGAACTCTGTCGAGTTTAACAATTTTTATTTTTTTCGTTTGCTGTTGGTTTTTATCGTTAAAAATTGCTCGTTGAGATATGACCACACAGTATTTGCATAGTGTTCCGCAATTATAAGCCATGGTCATAACCATAGGCAGAGGAGAGCTATTCGCAATGACCATGGTTGACCATTTTTGGTGTGAGAGGAAAATTTAAATGTCAACTCTACTTCATTTGCCTAATTTTGGATAGGGGGAGGTGGGTTTATGTTTTTATGGCCCAATGACTTTAATGTCGTTGTGTATGTGTGTGATTTTTTTTAATGATTTTCGTAATTGTTTTAGACGACAATGTTACGACAAGAAGTCAGCTTTTAAAACCAAGAGGATATTAAATTTAACATCCGATGTTTATGTACATATTTATACATATAGTTACATTGAAGATTTATGTTATGAAATACAAATTATTAGGCGAAAATAACAAAAGTAGACATCTTATGCCCTTAATTCGAACATTATGATTATCGGTCAATATTTTGTTGATCAGAATGTGGAGGAAGAACTATATAACTAATTTCCTTGGAGCCATACCCGTATAATGTAATCCAGTTTTTAAATCAACAGTTTGTCGAGTCCTCCGAGAGGAGTACTAATAGAGGAAGAGAGGAGTATTAATATTTCAAGACTGAAAATGCGAATATGTTCTCAAACGAATTTCCGAAGCACTTTCTCCACTCCGATTGATACAACTCAAAACCAGTAAGGAAAGCAGTAAAGTCGGACTGGGCCGACTATATGATACCCCTCACCACTTTGGGTATATTGTACATATGTATCCCCACCAAGGACCATACGCAAGTCTCTCTGCAACCTATGATAACTTTAATTTCATTCGGGCAGTTTTAAAGTCGACTTCGTACCATGGGACAAATTTATGAAAAACGACTTATAGCAAAATTAATACACGCTATTCGGTCGCCGCACTGTTAAAATTTTAATTTCATTCAGACATCCATTCGAAATACATATGGAAGCTATGACAGCATCTACATCAATTTCAACAAAACGCAATAACGTTACTCAAGTCTCAACTTGATACGTTGTGCAAAAATCGTGTTAATCGGACGAGCATTAGAAGGTTGGTGCACCATTTATGTAAAATCGGACGAATATACATGTATATGTGGGAGCTATATCGAAACCAGAACCGATTTTTCCGAAACTTAGCACACATCACTCCAGACTTAATTCAGTACGCTGTGCCAATTTTCATGCAAATCGAAAGGTATATAGGAACTTTGGTGAACCATTAACATAGAACCGGAAAAAACTATATATGGGAGCTATATCTAAATCTGAACCAATTTTCACGAAACTTAGCTCACATCATTCTGGACCTAATTAAGTACTCTATGCCAAATTTCGTGCAAATCGAATGATATATAGGGACTTTGGTGCACCATTTACCTTAAATCGGACGAACCTATATATGGGAGCTATATCTAAATCCGAACCGATTTTCTCGAAACTTGGCACACATCGTTCTGCACCTAATTTAGTACTCTATGCCAAATTTCATGCAAATCGAAGGATAAAGAGGGACTTTGGTGCCCATTTACCTTAAATCGGACGAAAATATATATGGGAGCTATATCTAAATCTGAACCGATTTTTCCCAATTTCAATAGGGTTCGTCCTTGGGCCAAATAAGTGACTTGTGCCAAATTTCATTCAAATCGGATCATAAATGCGACCTGTACTTTGTTTACAATTTAACATCTACAGACGGACGGACATGCATAAATCGACTCAGAAAGTGATTCTATGCATATTCTCAAAAGAAACCATGTGGCTATCTCGTTTCCTTTTGCCTGTTACAAACATATGCACAAAGACATAATACCCTGTACCACAGTGTGGTGAAGGGTATAAAAAGGTGTACGCCAATTTCACATTTGGATGAGTCAAAAATTTCGTAGTTTGAGTCGAAGTATGACAAGCCACATTGTCATGGTGAAGAATGAGCTGCTCCGACTTATGAAGTCAGGCAAGCTCATAAGGCTACTTCTCCACCATCAATTATAGTTATTCAGTTATCTAACATAAACATGGTCCGCGAAAGCATCGTTACACAACTGAAACAGAGCATGGTGTAACATAAAACTTGTTTACATCGGTTCACCTATTTAAAAGTATTTCTCGGAAGCTCGGTAAAATATCTAGCTAAGTATCAGTCGGTTTTGTGTAAATATTGTGTTATGTAATTTTGCATTACCTAGAATAACGTGTATTATGTATTGTTCAAATCGGTTCCAATTTTTTCGGGATATTAAAGCTTGTCAGAATGGTACTATTTTGTACACATAAGTACGAATTTCCACAGCTTCCTATATACCCCAATTCTAAGTTGAAACATTAAATTTATTTCCAAATTTCAATGTTCCAGCTCTATTGGTTCACCTAAATCGAAATTGTATCAAATGTAAAACCATTTAGTACATATGAGTACAAATGTACTTCCCGATTTCCGATTGCCAGCTCCATCGGCCCAAATCCAAATTGTATAATATCTCCAACTACGTACCTTAACAATCCAACGAAAATCATTTTTCCTTGTTGCAGGATTCTAAGCCGATCGGTGCACCTCAAATACAAATATAGTACAATTTAATACACATTATTATGAATTTCCAAAATGTTGTACAAGCCACAATATTAACCCCAAAGGAATAATAATTCCAAATTTCAGGATTACAGGATTCCAAATTAAGAACCATTTAGTACCCATAAGTACAATTTTCCAAACCTACATATATACCACAATTCTACCATCCAACAGTTTATCCAAATTCAAATTCTGTACCATTTACACAAAAGTACGAATTTCCAAAACTTCCTACATATGCCAATTCTACACTCCAACAGTAATCTTAATTCCAATTTTCCAAATTATATACATTTAGTACGATCTAGTACTAACTTTATAATAACACCAAAAGAAATCGTATTTACCAATTTCAGGATTCCAGCCCTATCGGTTCACTCAAAATTCAAGTTGTACCAAATTTATTGTCATTTAGTACACAAGAATACGAATTTCCAAAACTACCTATATACCTCAAGTCTACAACGCAGTAGTAATCTTATTTCCAACTCTCAGTGTTGAAGCTCTATCGATTCACCCCAATACAATTTGTATTGAATATGGTAACATGTAGTAATGGGGGTACACATAAATACAAATATCCAAAACTACATTCATATCCCAACCCTACACTCCAACGGCAATGTTAAATTCAAAATTCCAACCCATCCGTTCCACCAAATCCAAATTGTACTAAATTTGGTACAATTTAGTACTTTTCGTACGCATAAGTACAAATTTCCAAAACTCCCAATACTACCAATCCAATCCTACACTCTTACGGTAATGTTAATTTAAAATTTCAGGAATCCAGCTCCATTCGTTCCTCCAAATTTAAATTGTACCAAATAAAGTACTGTTTAATACTTTTCGTATAGATGGGTACATACTTCCAAAACCACATCCCTGTGTCGACACTTCTCCTCAACCTTGATTCGCAAACCAAATTAAAGTTCTGTTCGTTGACATGCTACGAAAATAAGTACATTTCCAAAAAAATAAAATTTCATATTTACGAGTTCCAACTCCACCGGTTCGTCAAGTTGTATCATATTTAGTGCTTTTTAGCAGATTTCGTGCCGTACTATTACGAATTTCCTAACACCTAGCCCTACCTGACACCTTTAAAATTAAAAAAAAAACGTGGGCCGATATAATCTATAGGAATATCATTAATGTATACTAAAATGGGAGAATGTAGCAGTAACCTTCAAAAAACTTAAAACTTAGTTGGGAATATGTTCTGCCCAAATGTTTTTATCATTCCTCTATTACCCGAACTCTACACTACACTTGTTGTATTACTTTAGAGTCAAATCTTTTAACAAATACTGATAAAACCAATTGGCTTTTCCATTGCTAGAGGATATCGTTTCAAATAAAACCACATGTATATATTCTCAATAAATTTCAACAATGCTATACATAGCAATTTCAATCACTGTATGTAAAGTAATAAAAATCTAAACAACAAAAGGGTTAAATAAATTACACAACATTCGTTCAAATGAAAAATCAGATAAGAACCGCAGAAAAATGGAGCAATCACAAATAGCAACCTCTAGGGAGAAACCATAGCTAAATAACATGGGTTTCCGGTTACATTTATTAAACACATAGTAAAGCAAACAAAAGCTTCTCTGCTTTACAAGTCTACCCACCCTCACACAAGGAAATCGAAAACAAATACAAAATAATTTATTATCTCATTAAGAATCAAAATCTAACAATGGTATACACAAAGCACCTAGGCACTTCGTTTCTCCTACACCACACACCATTGAATGATTCGAAAAGGGTCTTGGTCTATTTTTATTTTCGAACAACATGAACAGCAGCAACTTTTTACTACGGCTGCAAAGTCTATAATTTGAATTAATTTTTCTCGAACTACAACAACATCTTAATTAAAGTTTCACAACAAATTAGTTACAGATTAGTGGTTCTCTGTCGGTCGGTTGGTTGTTGCTACCATTCTGTTGTTATTCCCAGGAAAGAATCGCGTGAATAGCTGCCAACTCTTTCTACTTTAGAACATGTTTTGTAAAAGGACTTTGAAAAGTGTAACGTTATGTGCCATTTTGAATAATGTCGGCCGCGTAAGTATGTGCGGAAGATTCACACATACACCCACCATTGTTATTATTATTGCATTATGGCTTTTATCGTTTGGGCCATAAAAGTAACCCTTTTTCGTAATGCGGACTTTCGTGATTGTGTTGTAAAACTAAATGTTAGGTACAGTGGTAAAAGATAAATAGATTTTACCATTGCCTATAAGGGCATTGTGTGAATTGCATGAAAACGATCCAGAATTCCAGCGGTCATTGGATCTTCCGATTTCGAAAATAAAACCGAGAGGTAGTTAATAATATTTTGTCGAATTTGTTATTTGTTATTAATAACGACGCTACGAACCGGGACTCGCATAACATCATAAACCCAGACGAAGCGGCTAAAGCTAGAATCTTGGAATTTAGGATGAGGGTCACTCATAGTCAAAATGTGTCAGATAAGGCTGGGTATTTGGATAATTGTACTAGAATGACACGAAAGATACTAAATATGATATCGCTTGTATTTGGCGAACCGGAAGAGCTAGAACTCTTAAATTTGAAATGAGAATCACTAATGGAGTGTAAGATAGATGCACTAAAGGTTATTTTGGGAATTTAAACTATAAGTATCCGAAAACTACTGAAATGTACTAAATTTGGTACAATTTCGTAGCATGTGAAAGATAGGGTTAAAACTTGAAATCAAGAGCTGCGAATCGGGGGAAGTATGTACTAATGTATTCAAAATGTACTAAACGATATTAAATTTTGTACAATTTGAATTTAGGGGAACCGTTGGAGTTGGAATCCTAAATTAACATTTTCTTCGGTGTGTAGGGTTGGGATATGTAGGTGGTTTTGGATATGTCTACTTATGTGTATGAAAAGTACTAAATGGTACTATATTCAATACAAAAAGGATTGGGTGAACCGATAGAAATGGAACACTGAAATGTGGAAATAAGATTACTATTGCATTGTAGACAGAGCTGGAATCCTGCAATATTGATTTAGGATCGCTGTTAAAGTGTTGAATTAATATATGGAGGAAGTTTTGGAAATTCGTACTAATGTGTACTAAATTTGGTACAATTTGGATTTGGGTGAACCAATAGGGCTGAAATCCTGAAATGGGGAAATATGATTTCTATTGGTTTTATGGAAATTGGTACTTATGTGTACTAAATCGTACTAAATTTATATAATATGAATTTATCGATCTGATCACTGATGGAGTTTGCATCCTTAAAATTGGTATTAAGATTACTTTTGTTTGGGATTTGGAAATTCATTTTTATGTGTACTAAATGGTTCTGAATTTGAATTTTAAACTGGAATCCTAAACGTTAGAAATATGATTTCTATTAGATTGTTGAAATAGATTGTAGAAATGGAAATTAGAATAGTGTAGAGATATGGACGTAGTTTTGGAAATACGTATTATAAAATATATAAAATACGTATTATGAATGGTACTAAAATGGTCTATATTGGTGTATAGGTTAATTAGCTCTTCTGACACATGTAATTCTCACATTTGCTATCGATGTATCGCTGACATTTTTATAGAAAAAACTTTCACAGGGATCAGGTCAATCGTGGGGGCTATTATTGAACAAATATTAGGTTGGGGAAATAGAAATCCATTATGAAAATGTCGATAAAATCGGAGAAATGATCTAAGTTGACCGGCATGTTAGCAGTCCTAACATCGCCCAGGAGCTAAATATCGACCATAAAACTGTTTTATACCATTTACACAGAGTTTGGGTACCACACCAATTAACAAAAAACAGTAAGGAAAGTAGCAAAGTCGAACAAGGTCGACTATATGATATCCTTCACCACTGTGGGTATATTAAGCAGATGCATCCTAACAGACGTCGCGTTTTTGAAGGACCATTAACATAAAATTGTAGTTCGGTGCTCCATTTACTTTAAATCGGAATCTGAACCGATTTCCACAAAACTTAATACACGTTAGGCCATACTAACTTCAGTACGTTTTGCAAAATGTTGTGCCAATCGGCAAAATTTTGGGTCTTGGTGCACCATTTACTTAAATTCACGGGACCTTAGGCCCAATATAGAAAAAAAAATGCATGTATGTACACATATTCAACGCTATATATAAATTATGTTCCACTACAACACATCCACATATAAGCATATTCATGCTGGCTTCTTCTCGTCCTAAATCATGAAATCTCATTTGTTTCTTGCCATCTGCAAACAATGCTGGTGTTCGAATCAAATTGACAATCGTTTCCTTGTTCACCAGCGTTATATGGTTAAGACGTTTATAGAGCCAGCATTCGGTCATTACCTTGAGAAGATATTGTAACAACTTTTTGAGAAACAATGGAAACTTGTTTCCTTCGACGCATATTGTATGGTACGTCGGGCACACATAGCAATTTCATCCCTCCACACACACACATCACATAGATGTGGGTACGCAACATCAACCGACAAACTTTGATGTCTTTTTTGTGTTTGGTTTCTTATCTAAGCAATCCTTTTTTGCATGCATGGTCTTCGGAAACTTTAAAATTTTAAGCTTCTTATAGTTCGGCTGGGCAGCTGAGCAGAAAGAAGAAGAAGTTAAGAAAAACACTACAAGAAGTGGCAAAGTTTTTCGGTAATGCCATTTGAAATTGCGTGAGGTGGGGAGGAATTGGAAAAGTTTTCGTGTCTTGATTTAGTGCCTTGTGACCTCAGTTTAAAGAAGCGACGTGGTATGTGTGTGCGAAACGAATTCAAATCCATGACAAAAATCTAAACATTACCACCACCACCATCATCATCAGTGAGACCACCATTACCACTATCACCATCCTCATCATTGCGTTTACACACCCCATTAGAAATCATTTGCAAATTTCGTATGAATTTCGAAGATTTTTCAAAAGGGTTGGTTGGAATTTCTTGTCTACTCCCCCCTCCTTGCTTTGATTTATTTTTGGAAACCCCAAAAACCAAATCTTAATATTGGCCTCTTTTCTGTGGCAAACCACAAGCAAAAGAAACTCACACTGAAACAATAGGAATTTTCCTTACTTCTGGAGGAGTTGGAGGAGGGAGATTGTTTGAAGGTAGCTGCGATAGAAGATAACTCAACTAGTTATCCCGGGCCGAGGACGACACATTATAAATGGGATTATGATTTTATCACAATAAACAGTATTTTTCACAATTATAATATTCCTTGCAGACGCAATCACACACACACACTCACAAATACTATTACAACACATGTCCAGGCCCAACCCAGGCCATTTGACTAGGAGTAAAACAAAAAATAGCTCCCTTTGGCAGCAGCTGTCTTTGGCAAAGTTTTGTCCACAAGACAAATACCTTACTCCGTTCTTCGGTCATGTCCTGCCTGAAGTTTTCTTAAAATCTAAAGATTTATAGATTTTAGTTAAATTTTCGAAAACCGAGTATTGGCCGTTCGTTTGTTTGTTTGGCTTCATTGGTCTTCTTGTGGTCCATAAGTCGCTAAAAGTTTCCCTTATCTTAAATGCAATCTTACGTGTGAGGGGGAGGGGTAGTGAAGGTGGTAGAGAAAGGCTTAAGGAAAACATTTTTAAAATGTATTTTTCATGTTTATACAGACAATGGAGGTTGGTAGTTTTCCACCTCCGCCAAAAAATGGCCGCTTGCCGAAAGAAATCTTTAATTAAGACAAGATTAGTTGGACAAGATTCGAAATTAGTTTTTGCCTTTGCATTGATTAACATTTGGGTTTTAATGAACTATGAACTTTGAGGTTGTTATGGATTGGAGGTAAGTGGTCGATAGGTAGAGAAGATGCAAGGTAATAAAAAACTTCAGATGATTTCCAGTCGAATTTATTATAGATAGAATTTTACAGGACCCATAAAAATACACGGGAACACAGGTCCCTATTTTTGCTATAGAAAAAAATTCACAGGACCACAGATCATTATTGGTCCCTTTTTTATAGAAAAAAAAATCAAAGGTACATATTTTTTTGTAGAAAAAGATTAAAAAGGGCCATTGTACTTTCTATAGAAAAAAATTCACATGACCACAGGTTCGATTAATTTCTATAGTAAAAATTCACAGGACCACAGGTCCCACTTTTACTATAGAAAAAAAATCCACATGACCACAGGTCCGGTTTATTTCTATAGTAAAAATTCACAGGACCACAGGTCCCACTTTTTCTATAGAAAAAAATCACAGGTCCCAATTTTTCTATATAAGAAAAATCACAGGACCACAGGTCCCATTTTTTCTATAGAAAAAAATCACAGGACCACAGGTCCCATTTTTTTCTATAGAAAACAAAAATCACAGGACCACAAGTCACATTTTTTCTATAGAAAAAAATTCACAGGACCACAGGTCTCATTTTTTTCCTATAGAAAAAAATTCACAGGACCACAGGTCTCATTTTTTTCCTATAGAAAAAAATTCACAGGACCACAGGTCCCATTTTTTCCTACAGAAAAAATTCACAGGACCACAGGTCCTATTTTTTCCTATAGAAAAAATTCACAGGAACTCGGGTTCCATTTTTTCCTATAGAAAAAAATTCACAGGACCACAGGTCCCATTTTTTTCCTATAGAAAAAAATTCACAGGTCCCATTTTTTCCTATAGAAAAAATTCACAAGAACACAGGTCCCATTTGTTTCCTATAGAAAAAAATTCACAGGACCACAGGTCCCATTTTTTCCTATAGAAAAAATTCACAGAACCCCAGGTCCCATTTTTTTCTATAGAAAAAAATTCACAGGACCACAGGTCCCATTTTTTTCTATAGAAAAAAATTCACAGGACCACAGGTCCCATTTTTTTCTATAGAAAAAAATTCACAGGACCACAGGTCCCATTTTTTTCTATAGAAAAAAATTCACAGGACCACAGGTCCCATTTTTTTCTATAGAAAAAAATTCACAGGACCAGAGGTCCCATTTTTTTCTATAGAAAAAAATTCACAGGACCACAGGTCCCATTTTTTTCTATAGAAAAAAATTCACAGGACCACAGGTCCCATTTTTTTCTATAGAAAAAAATTCACAGGACCACAGGTCCCATTTTTTTCTATAGAAAAAAATTCACAGGACCACAGGTCCCATTTTTTTCTATAGAAAAAAATTCACAGGACCACAGGTCCCATTTTTTTCTATAGAAAAAAATTCACAGGACCACAGGTCCAATGTTTTTTTCTATAAAAAAAAATTCACAGGACCACAGGTCCCATTTTTTTCTATAGAAAAAAATTCACAGGACCACAGGTCCCATTTTTTTCTATAGAAAAAAATTCACAGGACCACAGGTCCCATTTTTTTCTATAGAAAAAAATTCACAGGACCACAGGTCCCATTTTTTTCTATAGAAAAAAATTCACAGGACCACAGGTCCCATTTTTTTCTATAGAAAAAAATTCACAGGACCACAGGTCCCATTTTTTTCTATAGAAAAAAATTCACAGGACCACAGGTCCCATTTTTTTCTATAGAAAAAAATTCACAGGACCACAGGTCCCATTTTTTTATATAGAAAAAAATTCACAGGACCACAGGTCACCATTTTTTTTCTATAAAAAAAATTCACAGGACCACAGGTCCCATTTTTTTCTATAGAAAAAAATTCACAGGACCACAGGTCCCATTTTTTTCTATAGAAAAAAATTCACAGGACCACAGGTCCCATTTTTTTCTATAGAAAAAAATTCACAGGACCACAGGGACAATTTTTTTTCTATAGAAAAAAATTCACAGGACCACAGGGACTATAGAAAAAAATTCACAGGAACCTAGGTCCCATTTTTTTCTATAGAAAAAAATTCACAGGACCACAGGTCCCATTTTTTTCTATAGAAAAAAATTCACAGGACCACAGGTCCCATTTTTTTCTATAGAAAAAAATTCACAGGACCACAGGTCCCATTTTTTTCTATAGAAAAAAATTCACAGGACCACAGGTCCCATTTTTTTTATAGAAAAAAATTCACAGGACCACAGGTCCCATTTTTTTCTATAGAAAAAAATTCACAGGACCACAGGTCAAATTTTTTTCTATAGAAAAAAATTCACAGGACCACAGGTCCCATTTTTTTCTATAGAAAAAAATTCACAGGACCACAGGTCCCATTTTTTTCTATAGAAAAAAATTCACAGGACCACAGGTCCCATTTTTTTCTATAGAAAAAAATTCACAGGACCACAGGTCCCATTTTTTTCTATAGAAAAAAATTCACAGGACCACAGGTCCCATTTTTTTCTATAGAAAAAAATTCTATTTTTTTCTAGAAAAAAATTCACAGGACCACAGGTCCCATTTTTTTCTATAGAAAAAAATTCACAGGACCACAGGTCCCATTTTTTTCTATAGAAAAAAATTCACAGGACCACAGGTCCCATTTTTTTCTATAGAAAAAAATTCACAGGACCACAGGTCCCATTTTTTTCTATAGAAAAAAATTCACAGGACCACAGGTCCCATTTTTTTCTATAGAAAAAAATTCACAGGACCACAGGTCCCATTTTTTTCTATAGAAAAAAATTCACAGGACCACAGGTCCCATTTTTTTCTATAGAAAAAAATTCACAGGACCACAGGTCCCATTTTTTTCTATAGAAAAAAATTCACAGGACCACAGGTCCCATTTTTTTCTATAGAAAAAAATTCACAGGACCACAGGTCCCATTTTTTTCTATAGAAAAAAATTCACAGGACCACAGGTCCCATTTTTTTCTATAGAAAAAAATTCACAGGACCACAGGTCCCATTTTTTTCTATAGAAAAAAATTCACAGGACCACAGGTCCCATTTTTTTCTATTGAAAAAATCACAGGACCACAGGTATTCTGTTTTTTTTGTATAGAAAAAAATTCGTAGGACGACAGGTCCTATGTTTTTTTTTCTATAAAAAAATTCACAAGACCACAGGTCCCATTTTTTCTATAGAAAAAAATTCACAGGACCACAGGTCCCATTTTTTTCTATAGAAAAAAATTCACAGGACCACAGGTCCCATTTTTTTCTATAGAAAAAAATTCACAGGACCACAGGTCCCATTTTTTTCTATAGAAAAAAATTCACAGGACCACAGGTCCCATTTTTTTCTATAGAAAAAAATTCACACGACCACAGGTCCCATTTTTTTCTATAGAAAAAAATTCACAGGACCACAGG
>NW_026877150.1:0-21394 GCF_032173495.1 Musca vetustissima | reverse complement strand
TTTTTCAATATTTGATTTACTCTTTAAAATACCGACAGAAGTGGATATTTAATTTTTTCTGTTTTCCTGTAAAACGCAATTTAATTGGTTTGGTATTTTTGCAAACTATTTAACATATTTATATTGCACCGCATAATGAGTTTGAGACCGGGGAAAATGTTATATCATTATGATCTGATAATAAATTTTAATGTGATGGAATATTATCGCAAAAATATGAAAATGTCAAATGTCAATTTGAATGTTAATGAAGAAGGTCAATCGATATAGGCTCCTGGGCAATTTTTTAATTATATAAAATTGGTAAATGGAATTAAAGTAATAAAGTTATTGAGTTTTTTTAAGGATATTTTTTCAAGGCCTTTTATAGCCGTGGATTTTTTAAAAAATACTTTTTTATGCCACTATAGCGGTGGATTTTTAAGAACATATTTTTTCAGAGGCCACAATAGGCGTAGATTTTTTTAAAAAATATTTTTTCAAGTTATTTTATAGGCGTAGATTTTTTGAAGAGAAATCTTTTAAGGCCTTTTATAAGCGTCGATTTCTTAAAGAAAAATCTTTTAAGGCCTTTTATAGGCGTCGATTTCTTAAAGAATATTCTTTCAATGCCTTTTAAGAAATTCCTTTCAAGGCCTGTTATAGGCGTGAATTTTTTAAAGAATATTTATTCAAGGCCTGTTATAGGCGTGGATTTTTTAAAGAATATTTATTCAAGGCCTATCAAGGCGTGGATTTTTTAAAGAATATTTATTCAGGACCTATCCAAGGCGTGGATTTTTTAAAGAATATTTATTCAAGGCCTGTTATAGGCGTGGATTTTTTAAAGAATATTTATTCAAGGCCTGTTATAGGCGTGGATTTTTTAAAAAATATTTTTTCAAGCCCTGTTATAGGCGTGGATTTTTTAAAAAATATTTTATCAAGGCCTGTTATAGGCGTGGATTTTTTAAAGAATATTTTTTCAAGGCCTGTTATAGGCGTGGATTTTTTAAAGAATATTTTTTCAAGGCCTGTTATAGGCGTGGATTTTTTAAAGAATATTTATTCAAGACCTGTTATAGGCGTGGATTTTTTAAAGAATATTTATTCAAGGCCTGTTATAGGCGTGGACTTTTTAAAAAATATTTTTTCAAGCCCTGTTATAGGCGTGGATTTTTTAAAAAATATTTTATCAAGGCCTGTTATAGGCGTGGATTTTTTAAAGAATATTTTTTCAAGGCCTGTTATAGGCGTGGATTTTTTAAAGAATATTTTTTCAAGGCCTGTTATAGGCGTGGATTTTTTAAAGAATATTTATTCAAGACCTGTTATAGGCGTGGATTTTTTAAAGAATATTTTTTCAAGGCCTTCTATAGGCGTTGATTGTTTAAAGAATGTTTTTTTAAGGCCTGTTATAGGCGTGGATTTTTTAAAGAATATTTTTTCAATGCCTTCTATAAGCGTGGATTTTTTAAAGAATATTTTTTCAAGGCCTTCTATAAGCGTGAATTTTTTAAAGAATATTTTTTCAAGGCCTTCTATAAGCGTGGATTTTTTAAAGAATATTTTTTCAAGGCCTGTTATAGGCGTGGATTTTTTAAAGAATATTTTTTTTTTTATTCAAGGCCTGTTATAGGCGTGGATTTTTTAAAAAATATTTTTTCAAGCCCTGTTATAGGCGTGGATTTTTTAAAAAATATTTTATCAAGGCCTGTTATAGGCGTGGATTTTTTAAAAAATATTTTTTCAAGCCCTGTTATAGGCGTGGATTTTTTAAAAAATATTTTATCAAGGCCTGTTATAGGCGTGGATTTTTTAAAGAATATTTTTTCAAGGCCTGTTATAGGCGTGGATTTTTTAAAGAATATTTTTTCAAGGCCTGTTATAGGCTTGGATTTTTAAAACGATATTTTTCAATGCCTGTTATAGGCGTGGATTTTTTAAAGAATACTTTTTCAAGGCCTTTTAAAGGCGTGGATTTTTTAAAGAAAATTTTTTCAAGGCCTGTTATAGGCGTGGATTTTTTAAAGAATATTTTTTCAAGGCCTTCTATAGGCGTTGATTGTTTAAAGAATGTTTTTTTAAGGCCCGTTATAGGCGTGGATTTTTTAAAGAATATTTTTTCAATGCCTTCTATAAGCGTGGATTTTTTAAAGAATATTTTTTCAAGGCCTTCTATAAGCGTGGCTTTTTTAAAGAATACTTTTTCAAGGCCTTTTAAAGGCGTGGATTTTTTAAAGAAAATTTTTTCAAGGGTTGTTATAGGCGTGGATTTTTTAAAGAATATTTTTTCAAGGCCTTCTATAGGCGTTGATTGTTTAAAGAATGTTTTTTTAAGGCCTGTTATAGGCGTGGATTTTTTAAAGAATATTTTTTCAATGCCTTCTATAAGCGTGGATTTTTTAAAGTATATTTTTTCAAGGCCTTCTATAAGCGTGGATTTTTTAAAGAATATTTTTTCAAGGCCTTCTATAAGCGTGGATTTTTTAAAGAATATTTTTTCAAGGCCTGTTATAGGCGTGGATTTTTTAAAGAATATTTTTTCAAGGCCTGTTATAGGCGTGGATTTTTTAAAGAATATTTTTTTTTTTATTCAAGGCCTGTTATAGGCGTGGATTTTTTAAAAAATATTTTTTCAAGCCCTGTTATAGGCGTGGATTTTTTAAAAAATATTTTATCAAGGCCTGTTATAGGCGTGGATTTTTTAAAGAATATTTTTTCAAGGCCTGTTATAGGCGTGGATTTTTTAAATAATATTTTTTCAAGGCCTGTTATAGGCTTGGATTTTTAAAACGATATTTTTCAATGTCTGTTATAAGCGTGGATTTTTTAAAGAATACTTTTCAAGGCCTTTTAAAGGCGTGGATTTTTTAAAGAAAAATTTTTCAAGGCCTGTTATAGGCGTGGATTTTTTAAAGAATATTTTTTCAAGGCCTTCTATAGGCGTTGATTGTTTAAAGAATGTTTTTTTAAGGCCTGTTATAGGCGTGGATTTTTTAAAGAATATTTTTTCAATGCCTTCTATAAGCGTGGATTTTTTAAAGAATATTTTTTCAAGGCCTTCTATAAGCGTGGATTTTTTAAAGAATATTTTTTCAAGGCCTTCTATAAGCGTGGATTTTTTAAAGAATATTTTTTCGAGGCCTGTTATAGGCGTGGATTTTTTAAAGAATATTTTTTCATGGCCTTCTATAGGCGTTGATTGTTTAAAGAATGTTTTTTTAAGGCCTGTTATAGGCGTGGATTTTTTAAAGAATATTTTTTCAATGCCTTCTATAAGCGTGGATTTTTTAAAGAATATTTTTTCAAGGCCTTCTATAAGCGTGGATTTTTTAAAGAATATTTTTTCAAGGCCTTCTATAAGCGTGGATTTTTTAAAGAATATTTTTTCAAGGCCTTCTATAAGCGTGGATTTTTTAAAGAATATTTTTTCAAGGCCTGTTATAGGCGTGGATTTTTTAAAGAATATTTTTTCAAGGCCTGTTATAGGCGTGGATTTTTTAAAGAATATTTTTTTTTTATTCAAGGCCTGTTATAGGCGTGGATTTTTTAAAAAATATTTTTTCAAGCCCTGTTATAGGCGTGGATTTTTTAAAAAATATTTTATCAAGGCCTGTTATAGGCGTGGATTTTTTAAAGAATATTTTTTCAAGGCCTGTTATAGGCGTGGATTTTTTAAAGAATATTTTTTCAAGGCCTGTTATAGGCGTGGATTTTTTAAAGAATATTTTTTCAAGGCCTGTTATAGGCTTGGATTTTTAAAACGATATTTTTCAATGCCTGTTATAAGCGTGGATTTTTTAAAGAATACTTTTCAAGGCCTTTTAAAGGCGTGGATTTTTTAAAGAAAATTTTTTCAAGGCCTGTTATAGGCGTGGATTTTTTAAAGAATATTTTTTCAAGGCCTTCTATAGGCGTTGATTGTTTAAAGAATGTTTTTTTAAGGCCTGTTATAGGCGTGGATTTTTTAAAGAATATTTTTTCAATGCCTTCTATAAGCGTGGATTTTTTAAAGAATATTTTTTCAAGGCCTTCTATAAGCGTGGATTTTTTAAAGAATATTTTTTCAAGGCCTTCTATAAGCGTGGATTTTTTAAAGAATATTTTTTCAAGGCCTGTTATAGGCGTGGATTTTTTAAAGAATATTTTTTCCAGGCCTGTTATAGGCGTGGATTTTTTAAAGAATATTTTTTCAAGGCCTGTTATAGGCGTGGATTTTTAAAAGGATATTTCTCAAGGCCTTTTGAAGGCGTGGATTTTTTAGAGAATACTTTTTCAAGGCCTTTTAAAGGCGTCGATTTTTTAAGTAATACTTTTTCAAGGCCTTTTAAAGGCATGGATTTTTTAAAGAAAATTTTTTCAAGGCCTGTTATAGGCGTGGATTTTTTAAAGAATACTTTTTCAAGGCCTTTTATAGGCGTGGATTTTTTAAAGAATACTTTTTCAAGGCCTTTTAAAGGCGTGGATTTTTTAAATAATACTTTTTCAAGGCCTTTTAAAGGCATGGATTTTTTAAAGAAAACGTTTTCAAGGCCTGTTATAGGCGTGGATTTTTTAAAGAATATTTTTTCAAGGCCTGTTATAGGCGTGGATTTTTAAAGAATATTTTTTCAAGGCCTGTTATAGGCGTGGATTTTTTAAAGAATATTTTTCAAGGCCTGTTATAGGCGTGGATTTTTTAAAGAATATTTTTTCAAGGCCTGTTATAGGCGTGGATTTTTTAAAGAATATTTTTTCAAGGCCTGTTATAGGCGTGGATTTTTTAAAGAATATTTTTTCAAGGCCTGTTATAGGCGTGGATTTTTTAAAGAATATTTTTTCAAGGCCTGTTATAGGCGTGGATTTTTTAAAGAATATTTTTTCAAGGCCTGTTATAGGCGTGGATTTTTTAAAGAATATTTTTTCAAGGCCTGTTATAGGCGTGGATTTTTTAAAGAATATTTTTTCAAGGCCTGTTATAGGCGTGGATTTTTTAAAGAATATTTTTTCAAGGCCTGTTATAGGCGTGGATTTTTTAAAGAATATTTTTTCAAGGCCTGTTATAGGCGTGGATTTTTTAAAGAATATTTTTTCAAGGCCTGTTATAGGCGTGGATTTTTTAAAGAATATTTTTTCAAGGCCTGTTATAGGCGTGGATTTTTTAAAGAATACTTTTTCAAGGCCTGTTATAGGCGTGGATTTTTTAAAAAAATATTTTTTCAAGGCCTGTATAGGCGTGGATTTTTTAAAGAATATTTTATCAAGGCCTGTTATAGGCGTATTTTTAAAGAATATTTTTTCAAGGCCTGTTATAGGCGTGGATTTTTTAAAGAATATTTTTTCAAGACCTGTTATAGGCGTGGATTTTTTAAAGAATATTTTTTCAAGGCCTGTTATAGGCGTGGATTTTTTAAAGAATATTTTTTCAAGGCCTGTTATAGGCGTGGATTTTTTAAAGAATATTTTTTCAAGGCCTGTTATAGGCGTGGATTTTTTAAAGAATATTTTTTCAAGGCCTGTTATAGGCGTGGATTTTTTAAAGAATATTTTTTCAAGGCCTGTTATAGGCGTGGATTTTTTAAAGAATATTTTTTCAAGGCCTGTTATAGGCGTGGATTTTTTAAAGAATATTTTTTCAAGGCCTGTTATAGGCGTGGATTTTTTAAAGAATATTTTTTCAAGGCCTGTTATAGGCGTGGATTTTTTAAAGAATATTTTTTCAAGGCCTGTTATAAGCGTGGATTTTTTAAAGAATATTTTTTCAAGGGATTTTTAAAGAATATTTTTTAATGCCTAAACTTCAATATCAAACCCCCTTCAGGAATGAAAATTAAGAAGCCTAATCCTTGTGTATTTTTTACATTGGCTCGATTATGCAAAACTTGTTTCAACCCCACCACTGAAAAAACAAAACATCCTTAGGGATTTTTTGACATAAATGATCTTGATGATGACTTTTGTTTTTTATCTGTGTACACCAATCAGTTCTTCGCTTCGGTTGGGTGTGTATGCAAATCGCTTGCCAAGAGGTATTTAAAATCATGTTTTTTCCTTCGATTTTTTCTTGTGGCTTGGTGTTGGCAATTCTTTTGTCGGCTGCCTTAGTTACACTGGGTTGACCTTCTAAGGAGATTTTTCTTCAAGAAAAAACACGACAGGCATCACCACCATCAGTGTAAGGTAAAATAAAATATTAACGGAAGTCATTTAGTATACAATTTGTTTGTTACTTGTAAGCAAGCTAGCTTCCGGACATAACCCAAAAAAAAAAAAATAATAATAATAAAACACACAAAAACAAATGCTGAATCCAACACCACTTGAAAAATTCTAAAAAAAATTTGTTTCTTTTTTCGTATTTTCGCCCTTTGAATGGAGAGCAAGTTCTTGCCTTTCTGCTGTACTTCCAGATTAAGCGGCTTACAAGCAAGCGACAAGCAAAAGTGTGTCTTATGACGAAAGCACACAAAAACATAATAACATATAAATGGTCCGAAAGGATGTTTAAATATAACGCTATATGAAAATAACAAAAATAATACCCCCATACATATATAATGTAACAAAATGTTAAAAATTAATGAGTCGCTTATATTTCAACTCTAACATTTTATTTACACAAAGAGCTTTGTAATGATGTTCAAATACAAACGAAAATATATCGTAAATATGTGGGCAGATAAAGAGGTTTGACATAAATGTTCTGCCAAAGTCTGGGCATCTCGATGGAAAGTACTGCCTTTTATGTGTATGAAATTAAAAAAAAAACAATTCAGAGGATAATTCAGGGACATACTGGAACAAATTTTTATAAGGATTTTTCAAATATTTCAAGGGTGACAATTTTTAAAGAATATTTTTTTAAGGCCTATAATATTATAGGCGTGGATTTTTTAAAACCTATTTTTCAAAGGTATTATAGGCGTGGATTTTTTAACATTCTATACAAGGCGTGGATATTTGAAAAAACATTTGTCAGGGTGAATTTTTTAATTATTTTGGTGTCTATACAAGGACTGTAAAAAAGCATGGATATTTAAAAAAATATCTTCAGGGTTTATAAAAGGGCTCAGATTTAAGGCATGAATTTTTAATGAAGATTTTTACAGGGTTTATTCGAGCCGGTGATTTTTAAAGAATATTTTTACAGGGTCAATACAATGGGTTGATTTTTTATATAATAATTTTGGAGGGTATATATAAGGTGTGGATACGATCGGTAGGCTAGAGATCTTGTGTTAGCTGAACGTAGTAACTTTTTAGCCCCAAGTCTTTATGGAAAATACGGCATATTAACGTTTACGGAATGTCCAATTCCACGGAACGATGTGGAATGGACAATCCTGGATTTCTTTTAAAACTTTGGGCTACAGCAGCAATATTCTTAGATGTTCTTGAGAAACGTGCCTCGCTTTTATTTTTCATATCGATCGATAAATTTTGATGTCTTTGTTTTTATGGAAACCCTGTAAGCCTTTCTATAAATTAACCTATTTCCATCAGCCCCCACACAGCTAGTTACAGCACAACCCTTTGAAACACCAACATTTTGTTAAAAATCTTATTTACACAAAGTGACATGCTTATAATACCGCCTGAACAACAACAAACCAACTAAATTCTCAATGTCAAAACCAAAAGTTTTTTTTGTGTTTCCATATATAAACCTTCAAATCTTACCACTCAAAATGATTATGAAGCTTACATGCTGCAACACACACTATTTTCACAAAAGAATCATGGGGACAGAGTGTGTGACACATACTCGCCCACACACACACATAGCCATGGCATATACTCACACTCTATCATTCAGTTGACAACCATAATAGTCAACATTTAGCTGTTAGCATTATTTCATGGCATATGATTGTCCCCTCTAGAATCTCTTTGTGTTTGTGTGTGTTTGATTGTACTGATGTTGGTGTTGTAACACATCCCAGGACAACGATCTACTCAACATTGCATACTCAGCAAGAAATCCAACAAAAGCGAGTAAAGCATCTCGGAAGTAAATGCTTGTGGACAACACAAAGGATGACTAGTGGCTTTCAACACAAACATATACGAACGCACATATACACACGGAAAACAAATCGCGATGCCACTATTCATTCACTCTTCACTAAGCAGCAACATAACATAACAACAACAAATAGTGGCGGCAAACAACAGAAGACTAACTGTCGGACTGATTGTCCTCGACAGTACAGCTAGTTTTTTACATACAGTCATTAACGTATGGCGTCATTGGTTGTATGGTACACAAATATTTTAAGATCCAAATGCCGTACACATTACAAACAAAACAATTGCGTTTCAAAAAGTTTTATGAAAATATGAAATTCAAGATCTTCAAAAAATCGGAGACTCACTATGCCCCATATCGGATTATGTTTTGCTGTGCTCCCATAAAATGGTATCCCGATTTTCGGTATTTTGAGGATTTTCGACAAGTTCTCCCATATTACGATATTACCCAAATTTAGATATTTTGGAGATTTGCACATTTTTGAAATAAAATAGAAGTGAGATTGAAATCTGAATTAGCCAAGTGTCTATAATCGATGTAATGAAAAATAAAATCGGAATTGTGTACATAGATTTTTGTGTTCCACTAAATCAATCATTTCCACCACTGTGTGAGTTGAGAAAAGTTAATGTTTCAATAAATAATAACTGCCGTGGTCCAAATTATTAAATGAAATCCATATTTGTAGTCGTGGGAAAACCCAAAAATTACTGTATTTTTGTGATCAACAATATTACCCACAAAGATCGTGTGATTTAACAGCTTGCCACTACCTCCCTTAGGGTCACGTAAATGGTTTGATCTACTCAAATAGCTCGGCGTCGACTCAAGACCTCAAAAATATAAATATTAAGTAATAAGTGTTAGTGGATGTGCAGAAAGATATATACACGCAAATTATGCCCTGCGGAGGTCAACGGAATTATACACAGGTTTCATTATTATTATTTATTTTTTTGAGAGAGTGGAACGATGGTTCACATCTTCGTACTTCATCTAGGTTTGGTATAATATTACAATTTCGGATAAAATCGGACATTCCATTCGCTTGGGAGGGAGTTACCAGAAGGAGTAGACCGACGGGTCTCATCTCCGGACATAATCTAAGTACTTAAATTGCGAAAAGTTTCGATGGAATTTTATATTCGGTTCGTTTTATATGAGATGTACAAGTTTTCAAAATGTTCCATCTTCGGACATAATCTAAGTACATAAATTGCGAAAAGTTCGATGTAATTGGATATTCGGTTCGTTTTATATGAGATGTACAAGTTTTCAAAATGTTCACCCTTTTGTGGCGGTGGTACTAGAAGGAGTGGTCCGATAAGCCCCAACATTATGCAGTCATGGTTATAATACAAAGTTTTGCAAAGTTTAGTTCAAATCGGGACCTAAAATCACTAATTCGATGAGGCACATTTTTTCTGTAGCATACCCGAATAAAATTCCATGTCGCCTATCTGTTGATAGACATCCCAATATTAAAGATCGGTTAAAAATTGTGGCCATATTTTAAAACCGAAATCCGAGTTCGTGGAGGAGAAAACCAATATACACAGTAAATAAACACGGACTTTTGGCACAGTTCGAATGTCCATATTTTGAAGAGTTTAGATGCATTTTTCTCTTCGAAGAGGCTGTAATTTCTTAATAAGTGTTTCCGTTTAAAAAGAAAATATTCTCAGAAAACTTTCGATATGGGTCCATATTTTAACACCTTTATACCAGTTCTGCACAAATTTCTGTATTTCAAAAGTGTTCGCATTTTCCCAACTAAAAGTCCGGGTTATTAGATTGTGAAAAACTTATTGTACATCCATTTTCTTTACTTTAAGCGTTTAAGAAGTATTATTAGCATTTCGAAACACCTCCGAAACACTCTTCGAAAAATAGTATGTTTTTACAAATGCTCCATACAAAGGTTCCACAGTCCAAGTTCCGAAAGTTCCGAGTCAACTTGTAGTTTTTAGTTTGCCTGAACTAATAATGCAAAATCACCAGGACATATAAAGGTTTGTTTTTGTTGGATACAACATACAACTTGATTATCGAACAAACAGGCTCGTTTCGATAGCGGTGCTTCACAAGATTTAAGATCTTCACAGAAAACCGAACATCAATTGACCGTATAGTTCCTCAAAGATGAACCAACTCCAACGAAATATGTTCGTGAGAGATGCACTTGAAAGAAAATGTATCCGTGTTTCTTCGTCAAAACTGCTTGTGTGGCGAATATTCCCATTGAATAATGTTGGACTGTCAAATTGGTTTACCTGAAGCTTATGGAGAAATTCTAAAAGCGAACTGGGGCGAACTGACAATGCGGTCTCTCAAATACCTGCTAAAACCAGAGCCTTTTCTATCAATTAACATGTGAAATTGGTCGATGATCCGCCGTGCTGGATTCACCTGTTCCTTGTTAGTGCCAGAACATATAAAGTAGACCATAAATCTATATATTCCATTACTAAAGTTACACTCAAAACCTTGAAATATCCATCATATTTATTTAAATCACCAATCAAAGTCACATTATTTCAATACAAGTTTTTTGTGAAATATTCATGCCAGACATTATTGTTAACAAAACAGAATTTCTTATTATCAATATTAAAAAAATATATAATTTTAGAAAAAAAATTATTTAAAATGACCACTTTATTGACATTCAGTGGACTTTGTAAGCTTCTATTCTAAGAAAACATAATACTTATTAGGTTTGTGGTTCACTTCAAAAAGCAAAAAGAAAAAAATAAATACAGAAAAAAATATTTTATTTTCAGCTTCCAACCCACAAAAACAAAATATATCTGCACTTTTGTAAGTAGCCTGACTTTATGTCAACTTCTAAAAATGTCATGGTTTTATTACAGTTCACCACAGTGAAATTCAATTGTATTAAATTTAACCAAAATTTAATGTGGGCCAAGAATAAACAAGTGAAAAAGCGTTAAGTTCGGCCGGGCCGAACTTTGGATACCCTCCACCATAGTTATACTGACAGAAACTGACAATGAAAATATAGGGAACATACCAAAAAGTGGGCATATACCGATAATTCTACAAACCGATTAATGTAAACCATTATGTACAACAAATACAAACTTCAGCAATTTTTAATGCGGATTTTTCCTAAAATCTGTAAGATCCAAAAAGTGGACTGGTACTGATAACGCATAGTAGAGTATAAAATCCTCAAACTACTGTAATATAGATTACAATAGGTATGCCTAAAGGGTGACCAATATTGATTACATAGTATAGGAAATAGTGAATATTTGGGGATATCATTATATGAGGGCTATGCCTAATTAATGACCGGTATATACCAATTTTGAACCCAATATTTTAATTGTTTATCTCAATTCTTTCCTTCAGTAGGTATTACTATATTGAGGATATGCCTAAATGTCTACCGATATATTTCATTATCGTCATATTTGAGTTTTTTTGATGGCTAAATAGTCTTTGTAGGGTAAAAATTGAATATTCCCTGTAACGACTACCCTACCGCAACACACGGAACAAATCAGATAACTATTTTAATATAAAAAGGGGGTTATATGGGGACTACCCCTAAAAAGGTGAATATTAATAATTTTTGGTGGGGAGATTTGTTACCATATACGACTACAAAATACCAAATTTCAGCGAATTTGGTTGAAAAACGCACTCAAGAACATCAAAATATCGAAAATTGCGGGTACCCTTATATGGGGGCTACCCGAAAAAATTGACCTATATTTATAATTTTTTGTGGAGAGATTTGCTATCCAATAAGAACTCAAATTACTAAATTACAGCCAATTCGGTGAAAAAATCCGGTCAAAACCCCTCAAAATTGGAAATTGGGAGGTACCCTTATATAGGGGCTACCAGAAAAAGTGGACCTATATTTATAATTTTTAGTGGGGACCTTTGGTACCCAATAAGAACCCAATGTACCAAATTTCAGCGAATTCGGTTGAAAAACGCCCTCAAGAACCCCAAAATACAGAAAATTTAGGGGTACCCTTATATGGGAGCTATGCCTAAACGTGGACCGATATATCCCATCTTCGAACCTGACCTGTCTGCAGACAAAAGACGACTCTGTGCAACATTTTGGCGATCTATCTCAACTTGTTTAGACGCTAGAGTGATCGTCTTAGAATTTTACGCTGATCAAGAATATATATACTTTATAGGGTCGGAAATGATTATTTCGATGAGTTACAAACGGAAAAACAAAATTAATATACCCTCCATACTATGGTGGAGGGTATTAAAATAAATCCAAAATGGTTTCATTTCATTTGCTGGGGATTTCATTTCATTTTTTGTTAATTTTAAGATACTTTCAGTTTAATTTAGTTGTTGTACTTGTTATCGAAATGACGAGACATTTCAAGAGGTCGGCGGGTATTACCATATCAAAAAAATCCTCAAGAAAAAACAGAAATCTTATAAAATTTAACAAGCATTGTCGTTTTTTTTTCAATGCTTTCCATTCTCTTCTCTTATATCCTTCTCTCGGTTAATAAAATTTAATTTGGTATTGATTCGCATGTCCTCGTCCTCGTCGTCTATGCAAAAAATAAAGAAATAAGTACCGACCGACCGTTCGGTCGGTCAACATTCCTTTTTGTGCAAAATTATTTTTTGCACAAGTGTTCATAAATGTGTGATGGCATTGAATGCAAACAAACACACACACACACAAAAGTGAAATAACCGTAAAATAAAGATAGAAACAAAAGAGACAAGCGAAACAACAAAACGAAAGGACATGGGCGAATGTACGAGGAACTATGTATAGGGGAGAGGAGATCGAGAGAGGGGTGAGAATAACCAAACACAAAACGAGGAACAAAATCGACCTCAATAAAAAGTTATAAAACTCATAAATCTTAGTGAAAATGACAACTTTCCGCATTTAATTTGGTGAAGCATAGCAGCAGCTATGACGATGAGAATGATCGAAGTGAAAAACAACGACAAATGTTTAAATGTGCAAATACGTATATAGAACACAGTGTTTCTATATAAATAAGGACATTGTCATTTAAGTTATATTTAAAATTCTGATAGCCTAAATACTTTCAATCACTAGAGGACATAGTGAGGTATCCACAATGAGTAAAACATATCGGATCGTATAGTATATATCTGTGAAATTACAGACAATTATATTTGAAAATGTAGTTGTATATCCTCAAAGTGAATATAAAACGTAATTAAGGGGACACACAAAATCATTAGCGTATCTGTTTAGATTAATACCGATACATCTGCAAATAGCTATTCTGCGACAGGAAGAACATTTAATTTTTATACCCTCCACCATAGTATGGAGTTTAGTTTTGTTTTTCCGTTTGTAACGCATCGAAATATTCATTTCCGACCCTATAAAGTATATATATTATTGATCAGCGTAAAATTCTATGACGATTTATGCATATCCGTCTGTCCGTCTGTTGTAATCACTCTAGCGTCTAAACGAATTGAGATAGATCGCCGAAATTTTGCATAGAGTCGTCTTTTGTCGACATAAAAATTAGAACGTGAGGTTTGAGAATGAACTATATCGACCCGCATTTGGTTCCAGGTCCTATATAAAAGATCCTACATATTTAATATTCAGCTAATATTTAATGTAGGGTATTGGGATTCAAAACTAAATTATTAGCTTGTAACTTGAGCTATATCGGGCATAACCTCTAATATATAATGAAAACACCAATTATTCGCTAATTCCTACACAATGTTGTCAATATTGGTCCCGCTTTAGTATGCCTCAGTATTTCTATGGTGGAGGGTATCCAAAGTTCGGCCCGGCCGAACTTAACGCTTTTTCACTTGTTTTTTATTTAAACTATACGAATTTATAGGGAAATAAGTTTACAGTACAGCTGCATAAAAACTCCGTACATGCTTGAATATAATGTTGGTAGATCAAACCCAGGCGGGCAATATATGAACATTACACCATGGCCGGCGCTTGGTGTGGTGTGCCATAACAGCCGATGGTCGCTATTCGCTCGTATTAGTCGACCGTGGCATCAGAATAAATGCCGAATATTATCGCGAAAATATTCTGGAGGGTGTATTAAAGTCTTGAACACGCAAACATTTTGGCCGCAGACCATACATATTCCAACAGGACTCAGCACCATCATATTTAGCACGCGCAACCCAAGAATTATTACCAAATGAGGTTCCTCGCGTCATTTCCAGAGCACAATGGCCACCAAAATCTCCGGATACCAATCCGTTGGACTATTATGTCTGGAGTATTTTTGAGAGCAAGGTTGGCACTAAAAAATACCAAAGTGTCGATCACTTCAAGCAAGCGTTTCGCCGGGAATGGGTCAAAATACAACGTTCGGGCAGCGTGTGACGGTTTCATTGGCCGTTTGAAAGCTATAATTCGTGCCAATAAATCTAAACTTATTCTAAAATTTGATGCTATTTCCGAAATTTTTTGTCGGAATTGGCCTTTGACTTTGTTGCAGTTTTTTTTATCTCACCCTGTATGGGAGTTTAGTCAAAACATGGACTTATATTGAAAATTTTCTGCGGAAAAGGCTATAACAATAAGCTTCCAAAAATGTTCCCATATAGACCCCATCTTTAGATTTAATGGATCTAATCGGAATTTCGACTCGCTTCAAATTAAATTTACAAGTTTTTAAAATGTTAACTTTTTGTGAAAGTGTTATCTAAAGTAGTGGACCGATGGTTTCAATCTTCGGTACTTAGTTTGGTTTGGTAAAAATATTACGATTTGCAATGTTTGGATTAAATCGGACACTACGATACTGGATTAACAACATTTTCAAATGTTGGTGATGTACTAGAATGAACGTGCTCACGGGTTCTATCTTTGAACATGATCTATGTATGTAATACAAGGATGTGCAAGTTTCGATGAAATTAAATATTAGGTTCACTTCATCTCCATTATTTGTCGGCAATTGGCTATACTGATAGGTTTCTCGTAAAGTATCGATCAAACAATTTCAGATTTATGCTCGATGGAATGGTGACATTTCTCAGTAAAAAAATCGTTTGCTGTTTTGGTGCATTCAGTAGTGAGTTACAGGTTGTTAAAAATGGAAATGAAGAAAGGAAACATGGGTCTATATCGTTTCTTTTGCCTGTTACAAACATATGCACAAAAAAACGGCTAATCAAGATTTTTAAAACAGAAAATTCGATAAATTTTACTTTTTTGACAAAGTCGAAAATGCAAGCCAAGCGGCTAAAGTTGTGAATAGTGTTTTGGCTCCGATACTGCAACAGCCAATTTTATGTGCAATTTTGGTTTCGTGATTTTGTTCAGGATGTTAAAGATGCACCTCGCACAGGAAGGTCGGTCATCGAAAATGTCGATAAAATCGGAGAAATGATCGAAGTTGACCGGAATGTTAGCAGTCGCAACATCACCCAGTAGCTAAAAATTGCCCATAAAACTGCTTCAAACCATTTACAATTGACCAGAAACGACCAGAATTGGCTAACAGGAGAGGTGTCGTGTTCCACCAGATCACCGCTAGGCCACGGACATCTACAGTGACTCGCCAGAAACATCGGGAGCTTGGTTGGGAAGTTTTAATGCATCCGGCATACAGTCCGTACTTGGCATCAAGCGATTATCATATTTTTCGTGCAATGCAAAATTTCTTTAATGATAAAAAAATTGCATCTACGGAGGATTGTGAAAATCGACTACTAGAGTTATTTTGCAAATATACAGAAGGACTTCTATGAGAGAAGTTACCTTTAAAATTACAATCGGTGCATATTTGGCCCAAACCGGACATTCTAAAGCATGTTAAATGAAGTCCTATAGTTCATATACGTTGTGGAAAATTTCGTGCTAATCGGCTTCAATTTGACTCTTTGATGCACAATTTACTAAAAATCGAGCGATAATATACATGGGAGCTATATCTAAATCTTAACCGATTTTCACCAATTTCAATAGGGTACTTCCTTAGGGCAAATAAATGATCCGTGCCAAATTTCATTTCATTCGGGTAATGCGACCTGTACTTTGTTTACAATGTAACATTGGCAGACGGACGGACATGCATAAATCGACTCAGAAAGTGATTCTACGCACATTCTCAAAAGGAACCAGGGGTCTATCTTGTTTACTTTTGCCTGTTACAAACATATGCACAAAGAGATAATACCCTGTACCACAGTGTTGTAAAGGGTATAAAAACGGCTAACCGAGATTTTCTGAAACAAAATTTCCCGTGTCAATTAATAATTCAATAAAAAAGATGTTTTATTTTGTAGTTTCCAACTATAAGGAGGATACACAATCTATTTGTCAGTCCGAGGGCTTCAATTCGCGAGGTATCATAACATTTTCTTTTAATTATGAACATTTCCTATGATGTTTTTTAACTAAATCGTATAACTATTAATAACACGTATACGCAACCTCAAAACATTAAATAAAACTGTTTCCAAAATAGATTTGACAATTTTCAATTTAATTTATGAGTGCACCACTTTCTTTTATGATCGAAAGTCGGTGAAAGAATAAAGTAAATTCCAATTGTTCTTCTCCTCTGGTGCAAACTGCTGTCCCGTTGAAGCAATGGTCTGGTCGAGTATTGATTGCTTTCTCACGAAATGAGAACACATTATGGCGAATTTTGCTGAAGATTCTTGATTTAATACTCTGTTCAGTTAAAATGTATTTATGAGTAAAATCCGTTAGACCGTTAAAAGAGGCGACCGTAGTCATTTGTGTTCAATTGTCAACCCCATATGAATATTTGAAGTTGATCACTTTAAATAACACACCATAACACAACATTTAAAAAAATATTAGTTCATTTTTAGATTTTAAACAATTTCCGTTATTCTATGTCAAATACACATGTTCCTACAAAATGATTTATTACTAGTTATCAAAGTGGTGGCCCATCATGTGGTCCATCATGGCGTATAACTATTGTTCAAACGCATACGCATCCATGTACTATATTTTATAACAATTGTAAGGGGTTTGTTAAAGCACCTGTTGACCCAAGAGTTTTTTAAATCTTGAAATATTGACCTCAGACCCATAATAGTTATAGACAAACGGAGAAGTTCAAGTAATGTAATTAAATTCATATGTCAATTATAATCTGCAGACAAATTGCAAATCTTAATTATAGAACGATCTTCGGGATATATAATATGGGGTTTAGATCAGTGAAATATGTGGGAGATCAGGTGTGCCTAAAGCTTTACATGTTTTCTTATAGATCAGTATATTTATATATGGTGTAAACTAGAGGAATGTTTAAAAAAATTTTCATTAACCTGCAATTTATATTCCTGGTCTTTTCGGAGAAATTCGACAATATGCTAGCAAACCAATAACATGCCGGCCAAAACCTGAAATTGGGTCATCCACATTAGAACACTGATTTGGCCTCTAACGACTTGTTTTTACTACCGTAAAATGTTTTCGTTACTCAAAATGCTGTTAAAGAGCTCAAAAAAATTTTTAAGGATGTTTCGAGGTGGAAACAGTTCTTCGACAGTTGTATTGCCCCAGGACTGTGTACAGTCGCGAAATATTCATCCGAGACCCACCTTTTGGTGTACCGATCCTAATATATTGACTGGATCTAGACGTACATATCCATTACAATTTTTAAACAAAATACAGGCCACAGTTATGAACCGTTTAGGTTCGATACATTGTTTACGACAATGTATATGTTCGATATGTTGTTCACCCCTTCCGTAGCATACCAATTATTATTCACATTAATTGGCCACTCATTTGAGTCAATGGGGGAATCTTCTCTGCGCTCTCTTCTAGGAGTCACATTCGCCTGGTTCGGATTGTAGGAGAGAGTATCCGCTCTTTCCTACGCTCTCTCCTAGAAGTCACATTCGCTCAGTTCGGATGCAGAGAGGACTTTCCAGTGCTACGGTCGTCGATGTGATCTCGACCTTGTTTACGCTACATTTGCTCACCGCGACTTCACTTGCATTCTAACTTTCGTTGTTTAAACTTGCTTTCTAACTTGCAATCTCGCTTTCGATCGAACACGCACGCATTAAGGTAAAGTTTTGTTTCATTCGAAACTCATTAACTTGCCAAATAAAGTTTGAAAATACACTTAACCCAAACCTTGTTTTATTTTGTTTTTCTCTTTTTTGGTTTTTCTCTCCCTCCTCGGTATCACGCCAACATTTTGATCCATTCGAGCCGGATATTTCCTAGCATTGTTGTTGCATTTTGATCCCATCAAGTCGGATAATCTACCAACAATTTCGCACTTTTCGCTATTTCAAAGGAGAAAAACATCATCACCCCTCACCATACACAACATCTCATCATCATCATATTCACCAAAACCATAAACATCAAAAACTGCATCATCATCCACAAACAACAATACATCATAAACTCAAAGGTACGTAGTTCAGTTTCTTAATATTGAGCATACCGCGAGTGTTTTCGTTTTTACATTTCGCTTTACAAAAATAAATATTCCATTTGTTGCTACTTATTTCGCTACGTCACGTACTGGTCGCCCTACAATTGCCTTAACGCGTGTTTCCCTAAATATACAGTCCACACATTGTCTCATATTCTTGCAATAATTTGTTTGCCAGTGATCGGTTGTGTAGTGTTTACCTATACACCTCGTTTTCTTGTTTAACTCGCCAACCACTAGTGAGAAAAAGCACTAACAACAATACGAACACTCATCGTGCCCTTTTTCTAATTTCTTTTGCTATTCTCAAACCTACCAACAATTCTAATATCGCATCAACTCTCCTTGTTTGTTCGTTAAACACAACAATAATATTCTAATATTCCACGCGGCTTTTTATAGCGTCTGTTTGTTATCATCTAATCCTACCAACAACATATCCATCTCCCCAACTCTCACTGTTGGATCGTTCTCGTTGTTCTGTTGATCGTGTGATATCAATAACAAATATCATTCTCGCATTCCAGCCGCCTTGTTTAGTGTGAGCCGACTAACAAACAAACGTACCAACAAGATCTTGCTCTCCCCACACATCTCTGTTGGTTCGTTGTCGTTGGTCTGTTTGTAGTGCGTTAGCCGCTCACTCAACACTGCTTGTGTTTTATTCCCTTTTGTGCGGTATTCGTTATTCACCACTGCACAGTGGGTACGTAGTAAAAAATTGTGAAATTTTATAAATAATATTTTAAAAAATATTTTATAAAAAATTGTTGTTATATTTGTTGGTCTATGGTAGATTTTTGGACTTTTTAATAAAAAGTACCCTACTTTCGGCATTTTACAAGAGCATTCAAAGCATTCCTTTGTGGTTAATTAAAAACTATTTTTGGGCAATTTTAATAAATTTCTTATAAATTTTTCGAAAAAAAATACATATTTACTTTTACAACAAAAGTTATTTGTCTGTAAAATTATATCACAATTTGAAATTTCGTGCACCCTACTGTCGGTAATTGCGATTTTCAAATTATTTTCGTCAATTTTTGTTCCTTTTTTGGAAATTTCACAAAATTTGTTGTTTTTATTTGTTTCTATCGACTATCTTGGTATTATTTGCTCGATCCCTATTGCCAATTCGACTGTGTGTACCCTATATTCGGTTCTAGTCGACCTTAAATAGTAAAAATATAGATTTTTTGGACTTTTTTGCTTCGATATCTTTTGTTTTTCAATAGAATCATGTCGGTCACTCCATTGACACAATTTATTCGCGCGTCAGATAATGTGGTCAAATTTATTGCCTCATACCATATGCTTAAGCCAGAAAGTCATACGATTTTCAGCCTTGAAATTCAAAGCTCGGAACTTCAAGAGTTATGGTCTAAAGTCAAAGACACTTACGACAAGTGTATTGACTATTTGTTGACACTAGAGGGTACAACATCTGAGAAAATCTCTTCTGCCGATTCGAAGTACCAATCATCAAACCTAAGTTTCATTGATTGTTTGTCGGAGATCAATGAAAAGATTCACAATCTTAAGTCGGTGAAATCTCCTCCTGCAACTCCTGTCGTCGTTAATGCTAGCACACCGCAAACTACTTTAGCTCCAAATTCTCAACAAATCGGTGGTGCTTCTAATCAGCCTCTCGTTGATCAGCCACGTTCCGCAAATGACGTGAATACTTCTCGTGATAGTTCGAATATCCCAAATTTTACAAATCTGGTTCAAACAAATTTTCCAAATCCTGCAGAAGTTTCCATCTCTAATTGGAGTTTGCCTCCAATAGTTTCGAATACCATGCATAACCTCCTCTTACCACCGTGTGAGATTGATGATTTTCACGGAGATTTCTTGTCGTGGCCCACATTCCGGGATCTTTTCTCAGCTATATTTATTAATAACTCTCGCCTAAGTGACATTGAGAGGCTTTGTCACTTAGTTCAGAAAACAAAAGGTGAAGCTAGGGAAATCGTGTCTAAGTTTCCACTCACCCATAAAAGTTTCGCTATGGCTTGGCAGTCGTTGAAGGATACGTACGATAATAAACGTATTCTAGTTCATAATCATCTCAAGCTTTTATTCGACCTTCCCTTTATAGAATCTGAATCTAGTTCTAATTTGAAAACTCTACAGCGTGGTATCAACGGCTGCATTTCTGCTATGTCAGTCTATGATGTAGTAACGGATCACTGGGATCCAATTTTGGTTTATATTACTCAGCAGCGTTTACCAAAATTAACTCTAGCTTTGTGGGAGCAGAGTATAAAAGACAAATCTTCGCTATCGTCGTGGGAAGACTTAAACAAATTCCTTACTGAAAGGATTCAAACTTTAGCTTGTTTACGAGACATGAGAAGTTCTCCTTCTAGTCCGCTTTCGAAAAGTAAAGTTCAAAAATTGTGCCAGTATCCATAACTGTAATATTTGCAAAATTCGCCATCATACTCTGTTGCTTGTTATTAGGGGCAGATTTGTATCCACAAATCTTGATGGAAGGGACGCAACGAAATGTTTTGGGTTCCCTCTTAGCCCAAAACACGATATTCGGCTGGATTCTGACTGGTCCTATGCCTTCGTCCTCAGTCCAGGTCTTTAGGACTGCGTTGGATTTTGCTGAGGATGAATCTCGCCACAGAACACTACTCCGACTTTGGGGACTTCCATATGTTCCCAAATTGAAGCATCCTTCGCCGTCGGACATGTTCTGTGAGAGGAATTATCGTCGTTGTGTCCGGTCAAAATTCATTTAGCTTTTTCTCCTAATGTAGTTCTCGCTTACGTAGATTTTCGTTGCTGACCAATCTTTCTTTGCTTTCGAACAGTTCACTCCTCCCCAAAGCTCTCATTCTCTATCGCTGTCATCGATTGAACGTCAACCAATTACATTATCGTTTTCTTGCCAATTGTTTGTATTATTGCAGAATTCGTTCACGCGATTTCCATTCATGGTGGA